>NW_024582465.1:80658-134019 GCF_018398535.1 Haplochromis burtoni
GTGTGTGTGTTGTTACAGGCGTGCCTGCAATCTCAAATGTGCTCGTGTCTGCTCGTGTCAACACGAGTGCCTACACTAAGTACTGTTTCAGCGAGAGCGATGCTGAAGCAAACCCATTTTCAGCCAACTGCGCTTCCCCGCTGCCCCTCTGCTGAGCGGTGATTTTCAAGCTCTTCTATAATGGCTCGCTGTAAGAAATCCAAAAAAGCAGCTCTCAGGTCCAGGCATCAGGACGGCATTACAATAGAGGGAGGGAGGGGTGCGAGAGGAAATGACATTGCTATTGCTACTCAGACCATAAATCTGTCAGAGTGGAGCCAACTTATGGTATCTTAGCTGCAAGTACGGCTGATCTTTAAAGGCAACAAAAAGAGGATGAAATAAATAGAAAAATAAGAGTTGTAAAGTGCTGCTCTGAGATCCAAAGCAAAGACGGTTTGTGAGTCATTCAACAGAGGAACTGACACTGGTGTGGGTGAGTGTTACAGCATGTTGGAGGAGGGGGTGGGGTTAGGAGAAGACAGTGGGGTAGAATCTAAAGCGTTCAATTTGCATGTGATATGCATATGGAAATATGGTAAGAGGGGCAACACAGGTGGGAAGATTTATTGTTTTTGTCAGGTTTGTTGGGAAACGCAAAACGCCTCCCTGTTGCTTCAACATAAACACTGTTAAAACCTTGAAAAGGTCAACGCAGCAGAAGATGTGAACACAAAGAAAGCGGCGCATACGTCTAACTGAGAAAGATCTGTGTAGTGAACGAAATGCTGTTTTGTTTCGAATGGGAAATGGGATTAGATGTAGAGGACACTCGAAACTAGCACCTCAGACATACACGCTGCAGAACCTCCTCAAAGCACAGGAATAACACTCCCTGTTTCACCCTCCCACCTCATAGGCGACACTGTTCCCCTAACCTTGAATGTCTTCTCCAGTAAAACGTGTAATTCCAGCACAGCAGAGAGCAGCCCTTACAGTTCTTTGAATTCTTTAAAATTTCAGTAATCACTTGCTTTGGTTTTCCACTTGTGCAGAAGAAAGAAATCTTCATTTTCTCCTCTCTGCAACCTCCCTATTCACCTCTTAATCACTCCCCCCCTCTTGGCACAAAACATCTTTCCTTGACTTTTTTCGCAGAGCACATCTCTCATTCATGAGCATTTCCATGGAGACTGGAGTATTTGTTACATCTCTCGTGTGGGCACTGCGGCACGGCAACGAATGCCTATGTTGTCTTCGCTATCACCTTAAACGACACCGCACGAAAGCGTTAAATACCTGCGCTCTTTGAAATATTATCAACGTGCAGGAGGGGGTTGGTACAAGCGCCCTTTACTCACCAGGCACTGACACTGCTGGCAGTTCTCCACCCACGTGTCCCCGCTGCCGTAGGTGAGCAGGCCGTTTTGATGCAGACACTGGCTGCTAAGTCGAGGGTCGCACTCGGGGCAGCAGAACAGGTCGGCGTTGGGATTGTCGCAGTCGCACACCATCCTGCGGCACATCACTTGGCCGGCCTGCGTGGGGAGCACAACTGAGCACTGAGCACAGGATGACGCACGGGCCAAAACAGCTGCACGCACAGACAAAGGCCTCTGCTTTGATGGGATCATAAAACATACATGTTGATGATTAATAATGTAATGAAGGCAGTCTAGCTCATGCCAAGAAAACTGTTCTGAAGCAGCAATTTATGACACGCCAGATTAAAGTGTGTACTCTATGCGTACTGATGCATAGTTTCTATTCATCAGCGTGGTGTTCTCAGTGTTTTCAGACTCCTTCCAAACTCATCAGAGTACAGGAAATAATCGGCAGCTTTGAGAAAGCGTGGTAGGAGTTTTAAGCTTTTTAGGATTTTCTAAGATTTTAAGAATTAACTATGAATTGGTTGAGAGAGAAGAAAAAAAGAATTGCATGATAATTGATAATGAAAATAATCAGAACGACCCTGCAGTAGCCAGAAGGTGGTGAAAGGAACAGGTACTTCTGTTGATTGTTTCCACAGAATCTTTATATGTGCATTAATCACGGTGTTTCAAACGCATGTCTAGTATCCCGAGCCCAACAGCACCCATTCATAATAGCGTGCAAATTTTCCATCCAATCCCATTTTAATCGCCGCTTTGCCTTCTTGTTACTGTTTAATTCTAATATTTGGATATTTTTCTGTGGATATTCATACGGTTACATATTTCCCGGCTCAGGATGGATACAGACGATTGTAAAAATAGGAAGTCCGAATTAACTATAGAGCACAAAATTAAATTTGAGTATTTTAAAGGTCCCCTACATTTTGCACGACGACGGCTCGGATAGGCTTGAGTGCCCAGCCCTGAGCTGAAAAAGGAGTTAATAGAATGGATTGAAAATTGATTTCAAAAAGCATGAGTATGACTTCTTTTTTGTAACAAAACTGACAATAAAGTCTACCTGTTGTTGTGTTTGCACATTTCTGTTGCTTGTGGGCTCGCACACAAGAATTTCACTCGCATGTGCTGTGCCAGTGTGCCTGCACATGCGATGTGACAATAAAAGTGATTTGATTTGATTTGATTTGATTTACCTTTCATTCCTTTACATTTTTTGTAAAGAATTGTCAGGAATGCATTCAATGTTGCCAGTTAACCTGGTATTTTGATATTTTTTTCTGAACATGTTTTTGAAATTGGTCCAGATGCATCGATGGGTTACACTCCACCCGTCAGCACTGCAATCAGAGCAAAACAACGAACTATTTGTGTACTGCTTGACCTCGGGCTGGATGCTCTTTGTCTTTTTTCTGGGGTTTGACTTTGGTTTCCCCTCTTCAGTTAATCGCAGCTCTCCATGTAATATCCGGCTGTGTCCACCCACTTCCAAAACAATAACATGTTTACTCCTCTGCTCACTGAACTGCTCAATACGACTAATTTTGACAGGCAGCTTTTCAATCTCTCAAATCAATTAATATGACTCATTTAATTAGGGAGCCATTTCTGCCCTGGACCTTTGTAATCAAATGAATAATTTGCTGCTTGATCATTCACTACCGACACTAATCCACTATAATCACCTTCCACTACCGCCAGACACTTGGCATTAGGTTGAGTGAAATGCTGAAATGCAAAGTATGACTGCTCTGTGACCTGATAATCATGGAGGAAAAAAATGTGTTTAAGATGATGGAATGAGTTTTCTGGACCAACTGTTCCCAGATGCCTTGTCACTTTGATGTCAGGAATCAATCAAAACAAGTACATCAAGAGCCCCGATCACTCTGATAGACCTTTAAAAAGGACTATATGGAGAGAGTAGCTCATGCGCTTTAATTAAGTTGCTCACCACTACTGCATCATCTCCATCCATCCACCCATACATACATCCTGATTTTAGGACTCTAGTCATGCAAAAAGCATCGGATCAAAATTCATTCACATTTTCATGCATTTTCAGTTACCGTTATTGCTACATTACTAGCTAGAGAATTAGCCTAGAAGACTGCATATCTAAGACGAAAAGCACTCAGACAGCACAAACCTACACCAAGACAACTCCCTATCTGAGCTGTATTTACTTTTAAGGGAAGAGTATTGTATTTTGTATATAAACGTTATGTAGGAGGCGACCTGTTTAGAGTATACCCTACCCCTCACCCTATGGAAGCTGGAACAGGCTCCCGCCTCCTCACGATCCTAAATTGGACAAGCGGAAAATAATTGATGAATGGATGTTTCATTTCATAACTGAGCATGAATAAACTTATTATATAATATAATAAGATACGGGACATTTTATGAAAGTTGGCATTATTTGACCTTAAAGAAGTGGCCAGAGGTTCAAACTAACATGATATTTACAATCCCCATATATCATTCCCTATATGCCTATATGTTCTCAATACAAACAACGGCAGGAACAAACATAGTTGTAATAAATAGCACTAAAAAGTATTATTATTATTTTGACCTTTAGGAGAGGAAGGAGAGGTTGGGGGTCAAATGTAAAATTGTAAGTATAATTTCTAAAATAGCTTTTTGAAATCATTACATTGACCTTGGAGACCTTGGTGGATGTAAGTTTGATCAGAATTCATTCAAATCTTTTCAAGCTATCGTGTTAACGGACAGAACGCCATGCATGCAAACGCTACCAAAAACATAACCTCCCAGACAGAGGTAATAAAGACTGAAAGTTACACGTGTGGTAAATTGTCTGATCTTCTGCCGGTAATAAATGTTTAGCTCCACACACATTATTAAATTAATATTAAGGGAAGAGTCATTTAGGAAGCTGGCAGGCCAAAAGACTAAAAAAAGAAAAAGGAGATGTGAGACTGGAACCAGGAGCCTTCTGGTTATTACTGAAATACATTTGCTTTACTGCCCTTAGCCACTGGTTACAGTCAGTGTTGGTGACTTTTAATGATCTCTTTACAAAGAAGGACAAACTGAAATATCCTCACCTGTGGCTTGTTATATGTAAAAGCCAATCATTAATAAAGAATCAAGCTATTTCCGTACAATACTGCAAAGATTTAAAACTGTTCTGTCATTAAGAATATAGCAAAAACTGGGAAAAATAATAAATACAATGCGTATTACGGTCAATTTTGAGCCTTTCTACCTCTGTTTCAATCTCCAACAGCTTTTTGAGAGTTGTACCTCTTTCTTTAGCTGCTAAGAAATCAACAGCAATCACTGTAGCATGACGAAAATCTGTAGTTGCACTTCTTGCCATCTGTTTACCATGACTGGGTGAATGCTACAATTTCCAATTTCCACAGAGGCAGTAAATGAAATGCAATTTGCTAAGATGATTTTACACTTTTAGACTTTTTGAATTTCGAAAGGTCACTCAGGAGCTAATTCGCACTTCAAAGTTGCCAAAGCTGGGTGCAAATGTTTGCTGTTGATGGGGTGTGACAGTGCCCAAAGGTGGTCTCCCATTTGTCCTACATCAATTATCACATGTCATGTCTAATTAAAAATTAAAAAGGGAAAGAATCATTTGTTGCACTGCTGCGCTTTAGTTGTTGTTTTAATAAAATGTCACTGCTTGTTTAAAGAGAAGCACTCTGACTACAGGATAAAACAAAGTGACGCTTGCTGCTGATTGGTCCTGTGGGGAACAACATCATTCCAAAAGAAAACCAGGTTTACATTTGCTTTGTTATATTATTGTAATTCTGGTTTAAACACTTGGAAAGCAGAGTGAAAAATAACAGCGCTGAAAACGTTTCACGCCTGGATCAGCTGAATGCACATACTGTAAAAGTGTGCACGCGTCAGAGAGACAGGGGAAATCATTACTCTGCTATATACAGCCGTGGACACGTTTCCTCGTCTTTTCACTTGTCTGCCTCTTTCTGTTTCAGCGCATCCATTTACCTCTGCTTTGTTACTCTGTTCTTGGTTTGTTTGTTTCTTTGCTTTTCCTCTCAGCTTTCCTTGTCTCTGTATTCTCTGCGTATGTCTCAGCCTGTTCATTACCTGGCAGGAGCACACCGAGCACCTATCGCTGTCCAGCACCCAGATTTGCCCGCTGTGCTTGACCTTGTTGTCATGGATACAGTCGCCGGTGCAGTTGTGCCCGTGGGGGCACCGACAGTCATAGCCTCCTTCCAGGTTGAAGCACACTGTGTCGTTGGCACAGGTGTTCCTTCCTGTCTTGCATTCATTAATATCTGCAGGGAATACAAAAAGCATGACATCATACATATGCTCTGTGCAGATAACAGTTTCTTCTTTCTTTTTTTTAGTACAAGACCAGTAATGTTGCTTCAATAGCAGGGCGATAAGGTAAAAGCAGTTTTCCCTGTAAACGTTGATGCTCTTATATGTCGGTGAGCAGCCATGCTTTTATCTCTTTCAGGACAACAGTGCCCTGCCTCTCTGTATGTGAAAATCGCTGAATAGAGGATTTGAAATGCAATTGTAACGTGCAGCAATAGAACATTTTTCAAATCTTGCTGGGAACACGCAGTATACAGCTGTAATGTAACCCAGAAACCCACTTTTGGCAAAATTATAACTTTGCTTTGTGACGAACACACAGGCTATTTTTTTTTAGGGTGGTTTTAATGCACTTTTTTCTCCCTCCTTTTCCTCTCACAACTCAAACTGACAGCTAAGATTGGGTCAACGAGTGGAGCAGCGCTAGCACTATTGTTACAGGCAACGCTTCAGTGTTACTGTAGATTGAGGGTTTCCGTTTTGACAGCTGACACTTTTTTCTGACAGGCTGAATCAGAGAGAATGTTTCCGAAAATGAACAGGCTGCAAAAGGAAATGTGATATTTTTAGGAAGGAAAACACAACTCCTAACAACATATCTATGCAATCATAAAGGCACACAAACGTTTCAAAAATAAAACAACACCGAAAAAAAAACATCTCAAAAGTTAAGTGAGTTTTTCAAAGTGGATCACTTAAGATTTTTTTTTTCTTAAAGTTCAGATTTCAGAAGCACTATTTTCAGTGCCGGCTTTTGTAATTTGAAACCCTCAATCCTGATACTGGGACTCAAAGAGAGGGACTTAATGATGTGATAAAAATGAGGCATAAAAAGCCTGTCAATAGAAAATGAATGGGTGTTGCCATTAATAGTGGTCTGTGGCACTTAATGATGCAAACAGTCATATTCTTGCATTGCTGAAATGTATGAACTGGAATTTAATCCTCAATTAATGCAAGGACTTGAAAAAATTAAGGTCAAATATTGATAAAGTAGGTGCCGTATCCTCTTGAGCAGGCTTTACTCTAATTAAGTCAAATAACTTGAAAACTGAGTTGCTACAGTAAAGTTGGGCATTTGTGCTCTGAGATAACTCAGGTTGGATGCTGGGGTGATGGAGGGGTTGAAATAGCAGACAGATGAGAAATGCTCAACAGTCCATATCAAAATTTTAAGACCACTTGAAAAATGTCAAAAAAACCAAACATATTTTGCATGGTTGGATCTTAACAAGGTTCAAAGTAAGCTTCAAAATGCAACAAGAAGAAATGGGAGAGAGACAAAATGTTTTTTTGAGCATGCAATTTATTGAAAACAATGCTTTAACTGAAACAGGCTGTTTTACAGCTGATGAAAAGTTTAAGACCACATGCCTTTGAAAGGCAAAATCTGTGTAAAAATGTGGATTCATTGTCATTTTCTGTCAGGTAGTCACACTGTCATGACGTTCTGATGGCAAAGCCAAAAAAAAAACCATTCCATTTTTCAACATTGTCGGGTTGCTGAACTGCATATGCAGGGTCTCTCGCAGCGCGCCGTCGCTGCTGAGGTGAGACGCAGTAGTACAGTTATCTGGAATTTCTTAAATGATCCTGATCTGGGTTATGGAACAAAAAAGTCAAGTGGAAAACAAAAATAATTTCACCAGCACTGAGCCAGAGAATCCAATTGGCTGTCCACCAAGACACTGGACGATCCTCGACCCAGATTAAGGCCATTACTAGCACCGATTGCAGCCCCATAACCATCAGACGGCATCTGAGACTGAAGGGATTCAAAAACAAAAAAGGTCTTCAAAGGCCTCGTCTGCTTGAATGCCACAGCACTGAGCGTTTGGACTTTGCAAGAGAGCACCAAACATGGGACATTGAAAGGTGGAAGAAAGTTTTATTCTCTGATGAGAAAAATGTAACCTTGTTGGTCCTCTTGATTTCCAATGTTACTGGCATGATGAGCAGATCCCACCTTAGATGTTTTTTACACGCCACGGTGGAGGGGGCGCCATAATGGTCTTTTCCCTTAAGTGGAACAATGGAGCTTCACGAGGTGCAGGGGCGTCAAACAGCCGCTAGCTATGTCCAGACGTTGAGGGCCCTCGTCTGTGTGGTAACCAGTGGGTTTATCAGCAGGACAATGCTACAGTACACAATGTTCACAGGACAAGGGACTTCTTCCAGGTCCAAAAGCGTGATTTCCCAATCACGCTTTTGGACCATCCTGTGTGTTCCCCTGATCTAAATCCAGTTGAGAAGCTTTGGGGATGGACGGCAGGGAAGTTTACAAAAATGGACATTTTGATGCCCTTCATGCGGCCGTCTTCACCACTTGGAGAAATGTTCCCACTCACCTCATGGAAACACTTGCATCAAGCATGCCACACTGAATTTTTGAAATGATCAGCAATAACGGTGGAGCTAATCATTAATGAGTTCATGTTTGGAACTTTGATTTCTGTTTTCGGGGGGGTGTACTTTTTTTAAGGAGGTGTGGCTTTAAACTTTTGATTGGGACTGTATAACTAGGATTGTTTGTTTGTTATATAACGTGAGGAGAGTGAAGTATGTTATGTATGTTTCCTGCCTGAAACAGCTTCCAGTTTTCTCTCTATGGCGTAGCGTTATGTCGATTCCAACAGGACACATTTTTGGCATTTTTTTTTAGAATCGGATAGACTTATAAACACAATTCTTAAAAAAAACAAAACATTAAAATAATAATTTTTAGGTCTAGTTTTGGTAAGTGTGAAATTTCTACCAACTTCTTTTAAGACTTTCAGAATTTTACACGATCATATTTATGTACTTTTTATAAATTATCTGAATTATTCGACTTATTTTCTTTTTTTACTGTGTGAAATGTCACAATTATGTGTTCATTTTTTTACTGTGTCGTGTGGTGTGCTAAATAAAGACGTTATTAACCTGAATCAACTTTATCGCCAATATTTGTGTTGTGTACGTGAAGGCGGGCTACTCACCTATACATGATTCCCCATTGGCGGAAAACAGGCCGTTGTCATGGTACCCATCCCGGCACTCACAGTGATACCAGCCGGGCAAGTTGACACAAGTGGATTTACTGTCGCACTCGACAAAGCCGTCCGCACACTCATCAATATCTGGAGACGGAGAGAAGATAAGAAAAGAAATGAAGAAAAAGAAAAGTCACCTCGGATTTAGTCAACATATCATGTTGGTTCAAAATAGTTTTGTACAGGGAATGAGGGTGCTCAGCTGCATTCTTGCCTGGCAGGCATTTTCAACACCGACTGATTCATAATTGATAAAACAACATGTCTAGCATATCAGTAAATCTGGTCCGAAGGCTTTATTGATCAAGCATAGTTTCACAGCCAGAGAAGGACATCTGTATCAATAAAAGATAGCAGGGAATGAATGAATCTAACATAACAAGCTTATTCTAGGAAGACAGCGGCGGGGAGAGGCTCCGCAGTATGGTGGCTTATACGCGCGAAAGATCCCCGGTTCGATCCTGAGAGGAGACACAAATCCCTTTGGGTTGTGTCAGAAAGGGCATCTGGCATAAAGAAAATCTGCCAAATCAAACACGTGGAGCTACCTTCCATGGCAACCCCCTTGTGAGTAAAGAAGCAGCTAAAAATAGTTTACTGTAGGAAGACAGAGATGTTACTATCTTGTATCTGAAGAGGCCGTAAAGCTCCTTTGCAGTCTCATCTTCTCATCAAAATATGCAGTAAAACAAATAAATTCCACAGTGCGTGCACAGTTTTCTACAACTCTGCTCGGACAAAGGAGTTTCTATAATGCCTTTGGCAGCTTCTAACAACCTGTGGGTGGCTGTCAATAGATGGAGGTGATGTTTGTTTTCACAGAGGTCCACTTAGAAATATCCTTGACGCTGCCTCCTTCAGCTCTTCTGTTTAATACAAGACTTTAGATTACACGTTCTGACTTTCTTCTTGGGTGCATTTTTCTTTTGCTTTTATCTCTTTTATTCTGTTTAATTCTCATTTTTCTCTTTCAGTCTTTCTGCCTACAGCTGGCCAACCTTCGACCCTTTCATTACGACGAGCGGCCTTGCAAGCAGCAACCAAGAACAAATCCAATACAGGTTTCAACAATGAGCCTAATACACACAGAGAGAAAGATTACTCTGATATTTTAGCTCACATTTAATTAAACTAAGGACCGGGCCCACACGAGAGAGGAAATAAAGCCTGTTATTACGCAGTGGGGCTAAATATGTTAGGTCCAGACATGCACCGTGATTAAATGCGTCTGCATAGCCAGTGATGGCTTTTTTATGATTGTGCATGATGCATGATGCTCTGCTCTCATTATGAAAATGGCAGTGTGCCGTGTATGACCTTCTCTGCGACTGCCTGCAACAGTATCCCCCACAGAGCTACAGGCAGACGGGCTCATGGTTGAGCCCCCCCCCTTCCACCGCCCAGGCAGTAATGGGATTAAGATCTATTGGCTAATGAGCCCTCAGCCTTTTAATAGAATTCTGCAGCAGATTAATCGTTGATCAAATGTCCCACAGATTAGGGTTTTATCTATTTAAAAATCACCCGCATTTGTCTGCATGAACTGCAGGTTTTCTAAAATTAAAAAAAAAAAGTTTCTACATTGGTGAGGTTAAAAAAAATCTCACTCCTACAAGCTGGCAGACTTTAAAAGTGAAACACACTTCACCAATTATATCAGTTTGGTGAGAAAGGAGCACCTTATTTCCCCCCCTAAGGACAGCAATGTTGGCTTTAAAGGACGCTGTTTAAATCGCGAGTCTGCAGCAAATAGCATAACCAGCCGATCTTTGAAAATGAATATGAATTCACCCCACTCCTGAAGAGAAATATCCAATGCTCTTTGTTGCCTGTGAATTCCAGGGGCGATAAAAGCGCTGGGAGGTTTTAAAGGGAGGAGCTGCGTGAGGTGGTGTTGCCAGTATATGAAAAAGAAATCATGCTGAATTTGTTGGAATGATTCTCTTCTCTCCAATGCGGTTGTGTGAAGTAGTTCAAAGTACAACTGAGTAGTCAGATTCTATTTATAACAAACACCGAGGGCGAAGTCAGTCTAAAAATATGCTAATGGGTTATTTTCAGCCAGTTTCATTCAGGTGTATTTAAAATGCTCGGCTGTCTGGTTGTAACAACAGCGGGTTACACCTTCAGCAAAAGGTTTGTCTTTCTTCCCCTTTTTATCTTCGCAAACCTTGTCAGCTACAATTATGGCGCAGTGCTTTTCAGCCTTCTGTCAAATCAACCTTTAAAGTGCTGCAATGTTTTAGGACAATGCAACTCATTGTTGTCGCACCTTGGATCCGACAAGGCTCGGTGTGCGAGGTGCAGCGGAGATGCGGCACGCTTGCACACACACAAAAAAAGTCTTGCCTCCCCTTTTATCATCTGGAGGATCGTTGTAATTAAACCATCAACAGCGACAGTCAGACAAGGGCGCTGCCGAGGAGCGCCGTCACTACTGAATCATGGCGCTTTCGCTTTTGTTGAATCACAGAAGTGGATGGCTGTATTTTTACTTGTTAAATCATGTCGTGCTTCTTCTTTTCTTTTTTTTTTACCTCTCTGCACTGGAAAAATAAAACCCAGTCCAAAAAACCCCCATCACCATCACAAATAAATGAAAAAATAAAAAAATGCTTCTCTCTCCTGGAGAGGTCAAGGCAGCGGTACAGCAGTTATTTTGGACTTACCTCACTGCATGAAAGACTAGAAAAACAACACAGAAATACCTACGCAGGGGAAGAGGATGGGCCGGATGAGGAGGAGAACAAAGATAAACGCAAGAAGGTGGAGGACAGAAAGAGGAGTAGGAAGAAAAATTAGAAAGACGAGGAGATGGAGGAGGAATCGTTGAAGAGACACTGCAGTTATTCTACTCGTTATCCTGAGTGGCAGCCTGGAAACAAGGGCTCTATTAAGGCAGCTCTCAGAGGACAAAGTGAGAAACAAGAGGACCATCTTTTCTCTGCCCTCCTCCTGGGCTTGTTATGCCACTCTGCCACGAACCACCCTTCCTCCCTTTATATTCATTCTCTGCCTTCACCTGTCCGTGTGTTACCTTTTTCCGCCAGCCGCCTGTCTCAAATCTAATGCAAAAATAGAGGTGCTCTAATTGTCACCGCTGCTAATCCCTGTGGTTTTCTCCCCCTCTGAGCAGAAAAAGCCAGAGTTTAGAGATGAGTTTAGCCTACCTCTTCTCTTCATGTCTACCTTTCATTGTTTCTGCTCCTGAACACCACTTCACATCATTCTCACTGGCTATTCTGATGCATAAAAGGTGCAATTCTTTGACTTCCCCTTCCAGCTTTCCTTCCCTTCACTATTCTTCCTCCCCTGTTTTTTTTTTCTTCCCTTCTTTGACTGACAGATAGCCCTAGGGGTTAGGATGCAATTCTGCTGCCTTGCATCACTCATTGCAAAGCCTGTCACTGCTGCCACGTGTACATCTCCCGTACAGTAACCTAATTCAAAAGGATTTCCATTTCCCTGCAAGTCCACCTGATAATCCTGATTGGCACAGGGAAGAATTATTCACACCAACAGCTCACCCTGCCATTTGTCAAGTCAAATGCCAGTGGAATATAAGTGGATTTTAAAATAGGCTGAATTTGTCATGTCAGATCAGGTTTAAAATAAAGGCTGAGAAAAGACCGGAGAGTCGATAATAATGTTTGCGGAGGCGATAACGTAAGAAATGGATTGCTGATCGCTGTTCTTATGTATAGTGAAGTGTAATTGAGTGATTGTCACTGATCCTCAGTCTTCATTAAGAGAAAGAGTGAACTCGCATAAATCAATCGCTGTGAAACCTAAGGCAAACTTAGTTACACACTGACTTCCTGAAGATGAAACAGACACTGAAAAGCAAATCCATATCTGCAAGCACTTGAGTAGGAGAGTGGATGAGTAATCACGGCAAATTGGAAACAAGTCTTGTGAACAACTGGTAGCTGCAAGAGCATACAGAATGCAATCAGTCTGCATGCAAGTCTCCCCCACCCTTTAAAGCAGGCCTACAGCTGAGACTACAAACTGCTTTGCGATGGTTGTTTTAGTTATAAAAATAGAAGGAAAAAACCCAGAGAGGTCCTTAAATCGCAAAACGTCTGCCTGATGTGTTTGATAGATGAGCTAACGAGAGCATTGAGACACAAAATAAACATGTGCTGGAAACTTCTAATTTGAAGCTTATAATACCAGAAGTCATATAGAAGGGACTTTTGAATCTGCAATAACAGTATTTATTTGTATTAACAATTAAAAGTCAACCCATGTACATGACTGGTTCACTGTTTCGCAGACAGGACTTTAAAAAAAGAAGGAACATAACCTTCACAAGTTGTAATTGTCCACATTTTCTGCTATAAAGGTTAAGGCACTGAAGAACTGAAAACTGTCAATATGAAAAGTTTCAACATAAATAAAATTAAAAATGTCCATCAAGATAAGTGCAGCAATTTATAATTACCTCAAACTAACCATTAAGGCCAGCACAGTAATTTCAGTACTTTAAAACAGCGGTCCCCAACCTTTTTTGCGCCACGGACCGGTTTATGCCCGACAATATTTTCACGGACCGGCCTTTAAGGTGTCGCGGATAAATACAACAAAATAAAACTAGTACCGGTACTGGAAAAAAATAAAATTTATTCATAACACAGGTGAAAAGACCCAGGAAAACCGAGTAAACGATAAAAGCGATAACAAAATAACGCTGAAAACCAATAAAACCCTGAAAACCAAACATTTCACACCTGAGCCTCAACTCTCGCGGCCCGGTACCGGTCCGAGGCCCGGGGGTTGGGGACCGCTGCTTTAAAAATTGCACAAAGTACTGCTGCTCTCTCATTTTATAACAAACAGGACACAGTCATTTTTTTATTTTATTTTTTCTTGTTCAGTGGTCAAAGCGGCCAGAGGCTCGGTGTGCCCCAGCTTGTGATTGACATTTGCAGGTCGTAGATCCAGGCCAAAAGAGAAGGCCGATTAAAGAGTTTACATTTACATGTAGTGTAAGTTATCACATGGTATTGTACATGTACTGTATTTAATAAAACTGCCATGTGTCTGCACGCCTTTCAGCACTTCAAGATTAGCATGCTGTGGTGGATAGACAGCAAATGGTGCACAGTAAAATGTTCTTCTTCACAGAAATGCATGCATGTCTGCATAAAAATGCTTCTTACAATACTATGACTCAAAGTTTGAGTCAAAGGAAATTTGAATGAATTGAACCAGTCATACCGAAGGGCAAATATTTGAGCTTTAATACTAATAACATAAAAAATGCAATGTGTAGAGTGGAATGTGCAATCTCCCGTGATGATGACGAACCCACAGATCGACTGACGATTGCTATTAGATTAGTGGAATATTTAAGAAGCTTTAATCCAGTTGTTCTGGCTTTAAGGTTTGTTTTATTCTCACTGTTAAAGTAAGTTTTTTCACCTAATGCAATGTAGCTGTGTTCAGTGAAAATCAGTGTAAATCTTACTGATTTCATGCCAGACTGATATAAACACCAAAAGGATGCTTACATTGCTCCACATATGCGTTTTTCCAAAAATAATGACTATTTCTTCCTCTCTCAAAGGAGAGCACAAAACATATCATTTACAGATCTAGTGTATACTAGCCTGCAGAGGAAAAGCAAGCATTTTAATTTAAATGTACTCTAGCTGTTCTGTGGCCAGTGCAGATCGCTGCATTGCAGCAGGTACAGTGGTCGCCTATCCCTGTGAGATATGTAATTTAGGTAGAAGCAGCAGGTTGCGCGCAGCTAAACGACAACTCCGGCCATTAGCGAGGCCTAATTAAGACACACTAATTACAGGTGATGGAGAGAGTGCTTTGAAAGGCCGAAGCTAAATAAATAATGAATACATAATCACTGTGCTTAAACAAGCCGCTTGAGCGGGCCCCGAGGCCTTGTGGGTAAATTGTGGAGGGAAGGAGGGAGCGTTGCAGTGATGCATCATGGGAGCTGTCAGAGATGCATCACGGGAGCTGTCAAGAGGGTGGAAAAAAAATGAATGTGGTTTTAGATATTCATTAGTGGTGGGTGGGAGGTGCCTAGGGAAGATTTCAAAGATGCAGGCTATTGTAGGGACACACACCGTTGCTCTCGCTGTTTCAAATTATAACAATCAGCAGCTCCAATAACTGTTGGCAGTGTTATAAAATTTACCCTGGAGTGGTCCACTTTCATACACATGCAACCCATCTCTCTGTATATAATAATAAAACACTTAGTGCTGGCCCTATCATCTGAATGTGTTTTTATTTGATATTTATCTTCCGGCCTGCGTGACTGGGGTTGTCGGATATCTGGTTTATCTGCCGTTTAGTCCGTCTTTCAAGCCGCTCTTCTTTTTTCTCTGTCTAATCTGTCATGTTGTCTAAAACTCTGACAACCCTCCTCGAGTTCAACATCAATGTAAATGAGGTCTGAGGGAACAAATTGTTTGTCTGGCCCCGTTCTGCTCTCTGTCCCAGTCAATATGCCAGCATGACTTCAGCACTCTCTCACTGCCTTCAAGGTTTCCTCATGAACTCACTGGCCATCCCCGCGTCTCCTCCTATCCTCCTCCTCTTCTTCACTGCTCCCCCCCACCCGCCCCTTTCATTTTTTTATATCCTGTTATAATTCCCTTCCTTTATTCTCCAACTTTTTGTCTCTTCTATTCTACTCTTATGCCCTCGTATCTGCTATCACCCACTAATTAAATATCATTTCTTCCCCACTCAACTATCCACCCATTGCCTCCTCAAACAAATGATTTCCTCACTTCCCATCCTTCTTCTTTTCCCTTTTCTCACAACAGGAAGAAATATTTGAGCAAAGGTTGCTAAAACTCGTAGAATATTTCTTTGGTAAAGCAAACAATTTAGCAACACTGATGAAAAGACGCATTCTCTTTAGATTAAGTCTCTTCATGAGAACAAGACTTTGAAGGAAGACGTGTGCTGCCAAATGATTGCGACTTTAGTAACCAAGTGTGGGTTTTTTTTCTTTCAATAAAACATCATTTTACAGTGTAGGTGTGCTGCACCAGCACTCCTTGATCGTGCTCTTGAACATTAGCCTCCAGGAGTGTGTAGGAGTGACAAATCTAAATTGTATCATTAACACCAAACATAAAAATCTTTTATCTCTTTCTCCTTGTCCTCAAAGAACTTTGTCGATGCTAAAATAGCCTCTGCGTAATTTGGACCTGCTGATTAAAACTGCTCACAAGGATTCGAGACTGCGGATGAATTGAGAGATGAAAGGCAGAGGTGTCCATCCCGAGCATCTGATCAAATGCTGCTCTCCCTTCAGCATCCCACAGTGTCCTTTTGAGAAACTAGCAAGAGGCCAGCCGAGGACAGCAGAGATGGCCATTAATTACAGATCTGACAGCACAGTGACAGAAAATTTTAACTGGTGGCCAAGCATCCTAATAGGCTTAGAGAGGCTTGAAAGGAAAAGCTAATGAGCTGAAAATAAAGGAAATGCAGACACAACCTCCCCATTCATCTTGTAAGAACAGGTCGGCAAACACAAATCTAAAACCTAAACAAGGAGTGGATTTCCATTATTATTTCATAGAGGTATTGCAGGTCCTTGGTTAGCTAAAAGATTATCAGAGCTACGATATTTATAAAGGCCTTACAAAATCTTCTTACATGTACGAGGTGCTTTCCTAAAGGTTTCATATCTAGAGATGCTTTAGGACGCATAGATTAATAGTTCCTCCTGCCCACTTATCTTAATAAGGCTAAGTACCTTTAGATGGGACTGGATAGAGAAAAAAATTTATTATACAAATGAAAATAATTTCTTTCACTTTCTTTTTACAGGGAATTACTGGATTTGCATCACATGGCCATGAGCAGGTATCATCATATCTACCAATTTACTAGTTATGCAAAGGCATCCAATTTAATTTACTTTATTCATACAAAACAGTGGTTATGGGATTTTATATTGCAAGGTAAATATGAAGCCATATTTTACTGAAACATATCAAATATTTAGAAAATGTACAATTTTAAGAAATTGTACATTTTTATTGTAGCAACAATCTCATAAAAGTTGAGATGGCAGCACCACAAGACTGGATGAGTAAATCATACTAAAAAGAAAGAGCTAGAAGAACATTATCCAACTATCGAGGCTAATTGGCAACACGTCAGTAACAATATTTGGTATAAAAACAGAGGAGGCAGAATTTCTCAGAAGTAAATATGAAGCAACTGAAAGGCTTTATTTAAGGTAATAATATCCTTTAGCGGTCTAAAATGATGCATCACGATGATTTCTTTAGTTCTGACATCTATCTATCTATCATCTATCATCTATCTATCATCTACCTATCGAGCCATCCGTGTGTGTGTGTACATAACTTATATTTCATCTTCAACCTTGAAAGGCAAGTTGTTGCCAATGCCCAAATAGACCTGTTTTCAATATTACATTAATCTCATCAGAAATGCCACTTTCTTTCATTTTTTTATATTGCTCTTTTTTTCATTTTACTGCACTATTCTACCTATGTTGTGTTTTTTTTTAATAATTCACATAAATTGAAGCTCCAATCTGGCTTAAGTGCAAGATCAAGCAGCCAATTTACTAAAGTAGACTGGGTTTACTTTCTTACACTTTCACCTAGCAACATAGATTATATAAGATGCTGAAAGCTTGAAGCTCTGATAACTTCAAGTTAAGCTACATTTTATGATGCTTTCAGTGCCTCAGAGTTCTTTCTTTTTTTTCTTTATTCATTTACTTTTTTGATGTATGCATTTATGCTTGTTTACAGCAGGATGCATTATGGTTTTCATAAAAGTATTAAACTGTACCACATAGCACAGCCAGCCAGAGTTAAGAAGATGTGTATACTTGTTTGATTTTGAGTGGGGTATTAAGAAAAGTGTGTTAAGAATTAACCACCGTTCATAAGATAAAAACACTTTTAGACGATTATATCGACGATGGTCTAAGAAATATGTTTTCGTTCGGTGAGCAAACGACTAGTGTGCTATACTACATCACACATATAAGTAATAAGAATACAAAGCACTGAAAAAGATGACCTCAACATTCTTTAATACGATTTGTTTCACTTCTGTAGGTAAAAAACATCTTAGCAAAGTACTGAAAAAACAAGCAGATTCATTACGGAAAAATAAACATAATATTTCTGCATGTGCGCGTCTCTCCCAAGCCATACAACATATACAGCTCCAGCCTGGGGCTACCATGTTGACTGTGCGGCATGTTCAGGGCACATATTACATGGCTGGCCCCGCGTACATTTATATCCATGACTGAAGTGAATGCGCCCAGCCACAGCTGTACCCTGCATAATTCATGATGTGTCAGAGTTCTCCACTAGCTGGTGTCTGTCTGTCAGCACTGCGTGTCCCCTGTCCCTCCCCATCTATTCCCCCTGAATGGCGATGACAAGGCAGCGAGTGCACTGCACACAATTACAAGAACGCACGAGCAAAAATAGACAACAACACATTCACATGCATACACAGACGCGGAATATTCGACTTATGCATACCACAAAACACTGAAACCTGAAATAAGGGGGCCAGCTGACAATTTGCAAACTGTTGGCATCCTCTCATACGTTAATGCATGCTTATAGGTGTGCGTGTGGATCTTGAAGTTCGGTGTCTTATGACAGGCCGTCAGTCTGCCGCTGCAGCAGCAGAAGCGGTGGAGTCCCTGGGGAGACCTCTAAAAGCTCACAGGGTTCTTGTGAGGGGGGGATGAGGAGCCCAGACTTAGTGAAAGCTTTTCCATGTTCATTCACCAGCTCTGCCTCTCCTCCTCCGGCAGCCCTAACTCTAGCAGCCTCATTCCGCATCCAAATGCAGAGAAAACTTGCTAACCCCTACCCTCTAACCACCCATCTATCCCCTCGCTTCATCCATTCCATCTCTGCATCAGTCAGTTTTCCCCAACATGTCTGTATCTTCCTTTCCACTTCACCTCCTCTCATCCCCCTCCTGCCCACAACCTCTCTTCTCTTTCCCTCCTTGAATGTTGCATCTGTCACTCTCCCCGTACATCTCCATCTCTTCCTCCCAAACCCAGTTTCCCCTCTCCCTCCTCCTACCCATCCCTTCTCCACCTCCTTACCACCAGTAGAGCAGAATATCCAACAGTACATTAACCCCCATGCATCTCTGTGAGCTTCTGCAGCAGACGCGTCCGTCACTGGGAGTTCCTGTCACGCTGAGGAGACAGTAAGAAAGACCTTCGTCTTTTCACTCTGAATGACTGGTGGAGTCACTAAACAATGCCAGAGGCTTTCGCCCTATAGAATAGGGCCCTGATGGTGGTCCCAGATGGAAAAAAACAAAACATCAATATGGTAGCTGTCACAAGGCTGACTTGGATAAGACTGAGAGGGAGTCAGATCGTGGGAGGGAGGCGTGTAAACGACAGCAGCGGCATCTGTGGTGACAAAAAAAAAATCCCACTGCCTGAGGCTTGAGGAGCATGATTGGGTGTACATGTGAGATCCCGTTTGTTTGAACCTCAGATTCTAATCAGACGCAACAAGGAGGAGATTGATCCCTGAGCTACCAGTCATTCAGCCCCAGTGGCCTCATCATTAAGAGGAACTGTTTTCTCTTTTCAGAGAAAACATTGCAGAGAAAACAAAAAATGGAAGGTTTAAACATTTTGGGAATGACACATGCTGTATTTGCTCATTCCCAGGTTTAAATTAAGAAGATTAAGTTCATTCCTTTATGTTCTTTAAATATAAATCATAAGTGAAGGACCACTTTAGCTTAGCACAAAGGAAGCAAACAAAGGGAAACAGGTAGACCAGCTTTAAAACAAAAGCACATAAAAAGGAAGAAAAAAAATTCTCATCATATCTTTTTCATTTGTATTAAAAATCTTTTGGGATGTCTATTTTCTATCATGACATTGTGTTTCTTCCTTGTATACTGAGCCGATGTAATGCAGGATCAAGTCGCTAGCATGAAAAGTCTCAAGTGTGATTGAGTAACCCAGAAAATAATAGCACAGTATGGGAAGAAGAAAGTTGTGCTACAACAAAGGAGTGTCCTCTATTTATGTCTTGGTCTCCGTTTTTACAATATGCAGTAAAATGTGCAATATGCTCCATATTTTTTTTACATTTTGGCTAGTTTTCTGGGGTTTTTTGTAAGATATGGGAGAATGAATAAAGGCAAATAGAAGAGGAGACAAGGAGCAAGGAGAGAAAGTGGGGATCTAAAACACTAAAGAAAGTAATGAAATGTGTGATTGCTTGGAACGTGCAATTACTAAGGGACGAGGTTCTCAGCACCTTCTCTGCTGCAAAATGAGGAAAAGCATAAGGCATTATGGCTGGCTAGGTGTGTTAACACAAGTTCTCTCACTGTCTTTCTCACTCTCAAACACACACACACACACACACGCACATACAAACACGCACACACTCCTTCCTCAGCATCTCGGGAAATTCATTTACTTTAAGACGGGCAGTAAAAAGGGCGCCTCGTAAAAAAAGGTCCTTTATGTGCAATCAATACCTGAACCAATGAGAAAGCAAAGGGGCTCAGCTTGCCTCATTCAAACACGAGCACGCACAGTGAGAGAGCTGTCATGGCTTTCTATTGCTTTGGCTACATGTCTCCTGAAGGACACTCCATGAAAGGTTGAAATGGGTTATGAGAAAGGTGCTGCTGCTGTAGATTAGACATATAATGCATCAAATACAAGTACAAGAAATACAGTGTTTCTTGGTTACCTTAAATCAGCAACACTGTAGGGAAAAACACACATAGAAAGCCCTGAGTCTTATCACAATGTTTCACATATCTCAATGGCTGCTAGCTGACTTAACACTCAGTTAATCTATTATGTCCTATTTGATATGGTGCATCAGGAGTTTGCACAGCTGTAATGTGCATGTAGCATAAAGCCTATGAGGAGAATGCCATGCTGATTAATATGGGCTGTGACATGTATGGGCTAACGCCTATTATTGTTGCAGCTGCAGTTCAAATCCTCCACTGGGCCACTTGGGAGAGGCACAAGCTCATCGCTCACCACGGAGGCCCGACCCACACAGTCAGACTCGTTCACGGACATGCACACCGCCACAAACACATTCAAATGCACACGGGGATAGTTAATATAGCTTAGTGAGAACACTGCAAAAAAAAAAGCATTTACAGTACAGTCTCCCATTTTCCTTCCTTCGTTTAGTCTTATTCTCAAGAGTGTAAAACACCTCCTCGTCCTGCAACATGTTCTTTCTTACACATTCAATCAAAAGTTCCTTTTTTTTTGGTTTGTTTGTTTTATGGGGAAAAAAATGTAAGAGCGTAACGAAAACAAATGTTTACCTGTTTCACATCTCTTCCCAGTAAATCCTTGCTGGCAAACACAGTTGTTAGGTGAAACGCAGGTTCCCCCATTCTGGCACAATCCGTCACACATTGCTGGAGATACACCAGAGGAGAGGAGCCATTACTCACTAAGATTAACGAGCATTAACTATGTAATTAGACCAGCAGCAGCATATGTATTTGCATACAGAATAAGAGCTAATTTGGTGATGTGATTCATTATAGGCTTGCACAATATTATTTTGCGTGATTAATGCATCTCACCAAGGTTAATTCAAAAATGTTCATTATCCGTGGGTAGGCTGTTAGTTAATGTGTCCCCAAAACACAGAGAAGTCACTGAAGTTGACACAAATGGAAATGGAAATAAATGTAATATATGCAAAAATCATACCATGCTTCCTCAGACTAAAGACTGAAAAGTACTGAAAGCAAATGAAAACCTGTTTAGTAAGACGTGTAAAAGCAGTGCTTAAAAAGAGCACTCCAAAAATGAAGAATTGCACTTTCATTAAGTTGGGGGATACAAAAAAACACCAAAAGACAGATGCAAGAGTCTGTCTAAACTATAATAAATTATTATAGCACAGTTTTGGGTGAAGGGTTCCAGCTTCTATCATGTATTTGTATGTGCATGTTTGTGTAGTGTACCTAGTGCTCATCATGACCAAGCAAAGTTATCTTAATGTGCAGCTCCACCATAAATAGATTTCTACTCAAGAAATAGATTAACCAGCTGAGGTCAGGTCAATTTTCTAGAAAGCACAGAGATCACATATAGAACTGCAAACATGACAGAGGCACTCATTAAATCTGGGTCACAGAGGGCTTTTCAGTGGGTGGTGGAGAGAGTAGAATCACCATCATATACTTTATGATATGATATGCTTAACAGAACAATGGCTAAAACTAATGATCTTTGACAGAAATTTGATGATGAAGATGGTAGCAATGTTTATTTTATATCATTAATTTACCTGTTCATAACTTTTGTTTGAATGGTTTTGTACAAAAGACTGTATTATTGTAGGGTCTTTAAATTGCAATAGAATGTGCCTTGAGGTTACTGTTGCTGGATTCGCAAATTGTGTAATCACATGTACTGCACAGATGTAATATAGCCTTCTCTATGGGGAGGCAAAAACTCAGAAGCTCAAAATCCATAGAGCTATATGCCTGAGGAATATTCTCACATAAATACCCTGCATTCAGCCCTAATATGACCTTGAGGCCATCAGAAGAGAACATTGTGAAAGAAGGATGCACATTCAAAGCATGAAAGTAAACCAAAGACTTTGCAGATGCCAGAGTGAGAAGCAATGCAGTCTTACATGAAAGAAACGTCATATCTACAGACTGGATGAGTTCAAAAGTTGGGGGGCGACAAAAGGTGTCCGGCACCAAAGTCAACCTAATCACATGGGTCTCAGCTGACAGACTCTTTCAAAAAACCCCAAAAAAACCACACATGGCAAGATGATGTGCACCTGGCATCACCACATCAAAGCCAATATAACAAGCAGGTATACCTGCCAAATAAATCTTAATTGTAGAAAAGGGAAGACTCTCTAGTGATTCCAGCCCTTTGGATCGTCGACGCTTGGGGGCAGACCTTTAGCTATCAAATCTGACCTCTCAACAGGTAAGCATGCATATGTCACAGTTCTGGGTGTGAGTGAATCACCAGGGGGTATATGTTTGCAGGTGGGGCTCTGCATATGTCATCACAGGTCATCTGCCTTAAAGGCATGAATAGAGGTGACCTCAGCGAGGACTAAAAGGGAATAATTTTCTATCTATCCACAGTCAATTTCAACCTCCTAGGACCCTGCGTCCACATATGTGGACATCACATTTTGGGTTATTTAGACCAAAATATTCAATTTTGCTCTACAAGGGCCTGATATCCACTTACGAGGACATTATACAGCTACTGTTCTATCAAAATTTTAAACGAATATCCTCATTTGTGGCTCTCATTTTTCTTAGAAACAAAAATCAGATAAAAAAAAAAAATCTGGTAATTCTGGTAATTCTGATTTTACATGCATCGGGCCCCAATCAGCCCAAATATCAAAGAGAAATTAAAAATGCATGCTGTGGAAGAGTTCGGGTCTTAGGAGGTTAAATTAAATTTGGCCCAGAGAAAAAGGATGGAACGTTTAGTATTTTTTTCCAGGGTGTCATTAAAACCAGCATAAAAAATAAAATAAATTAATAAAACTAGATATATATATATATAGTATATATAGTATGTGATATTATATAAAATTAGATAAACACTGTTTGTTAAAACAAGGGGAAAAAACAACAGTGGTCAAGTGAAGCAGAACTTAACAAAACAAACTGAACCTGGTGAGATTACCTTTGCAGACTGTCCCATTGCCCGTGTAGCCTGGCTTACAGGAGCAGCTGTGGCCTCCGACCATGTTGAAGCACAAGGCATTCTCATCGCAGTTGTGGAGTCCGCTGAGGCACTCGTCATGTTCTGCAAACAACACAATAATAAAACATGCATCAATCCGAGCAGGTTCCTCACTAGTACAAAGTATACTTTTCGTATTATGCAGCATCTTCCCAAATAAGCAGAGGAAAACACTCTAGCAACAGTTCAGAAATCGTCTTCACATCTGCAAAGACCTACAGGCATCAAGAAAATAACACTTGATTAAAGAAAAGTGAGCGTTTATCCTCCTTGTAAATATCAGAAATGATCGCAGCCAGCTGGTAATTTGTTTTACTAACCATTAACAAAAAAAAACAAGGACAAGATTTCAAACTGTGCCTTGTTTTAAACGACTTGATAGTTAGACAGCTGTGAGTCTAGTAATAAGACATCAGTGACAAACAGCCAACTGGAGGATGAGTCACTTTTCTGTCTTCCATCAAGATTTGTCGTGAAAAAAATTGTCTCAGATGTTTTGCTGCAATTTGCCGTTTTTGTTTTTGCACATCATGAGGGACGGAGACGTCTCAGTGTCTGCTTCGTAATAGCAGAAAATAAACACTTTAATTTCCGCGCACACACCAATACGGTTCATCCTTGTGTAGCAGTTTACATACAGTACATAAGCCATTAGCCTTTAGTTTGAGCGTTGCAATTGGCACAATTGGCGTGTTAAGTACCCACAGGAAATGTTTTATACAAGCATTAACAAAATGTCCCCGTAGAACTGGAACTCCCAGGCTCCCATCACTGTGGAGTTAGTGATATGCTGTGTTATGAATCACTGACAAGCTTGACTAATGGCTACAGCCCGTGACAACATACTGTATCCAACTGGCAAACAAATCTCTTTCCCTCTGTGAGGAGAACTTCGGGAAGACTGAAGTGGCAAAACAGAATCAAATGAAAACCTGGAGTGAAGGCTAATAAAACAAACAGTCCAGTTGCAACTATGTAATGATGCCACATAAAGAAGAAAACAATTAAGCCATTAGGGCTAGTAGGTACAAATTTAAAATAAAAAACATTTAATTTGAAAGTAGCTGTTTACGGAAGACAATGTCTTGTAACAGCTGACAAGAAATCTCAATTAATTGTCATGTTTTTACTTGAGGGATCCGAACTTATAAATAGGCCTCTTTAAAAAAAAGGAGTGCTGTGAATGAAACCATTTGAAGCAGCAGGGGAGACGTTATCCTGATGATATCACTCTCTGTGTGTCTGCTTTTTCGTTTGTCACAAGAAGATGTGTTCTGAAACAAATGTGATTTCATTTGCTTGTGGCTGGTGGATCTTAACACTTCCTTGAAACAAAATCATGCTCAAGTGTCACAAAAGTACTGAGTTTTACACCAAACACCAGTTCGGTCTCTTCCTCACAAGCACTTCATTCTATCGATTACTCGTATTAATAAAGTGAGAAACTACCATTGCTGAGTTATCGGTATTTTAAATTTGTTTACACCGGTAGAATTGCAAAGCTTTGTTATACTATTTGATTCAAACGGGTCATTAAAAATACAGTGGCAGAAGTTTTTAGCCTGTGCTCACTTATTGACTTCTTTTGTTTTATCCTCCGAGGCCTCTGTGTTTGTTTACACAGTAAATAAACATAGAAGCAATAATGCAATGACGAGTTATTGGAAAAAATCTTATTTGAAGCTGACCTACACTAAACAGTTAAAGAACTCTAAAGCATTTAAGTCCGTTCCCTTGCTACGGGAAGATGGATCTTGATGCAAGTCCTTCATCTGCCCCTGAACATAAAAGCAGATCTTTATCCCTCTGAGAATCACACAAAAGAAGAATACTCATCCATAGTATTTGGGAGATTCACATAAATATTGCATTCTGATATGTACTTGCTTTCCAAGCACAGAATAAGTCTCAAAAACCTTCTAGACTTTATCCTTTTCAAATCTTCTTTTCCATACTTAACATCTCTGTATCCCATCGTAGCCCGAGAGGCTGCAGAGCACAAGCTGTTCATTAAAGGTCCATACAGTACAGTGTTCACTCTCTCAGCTGGAGAATCTTGTTTTTCAATTCATATCATCATGTTGTTTGTGGTGAAAACTTTTAATGGTTGCTAAACGGATAAGCAGTCAACTAAATCTCTCCAAAAGGGTTAAGACTCTTGAAAAACACAAATACAAAGCTTTTAGTGCTAATCTGGAGTAAACCGTTTGGACCGTTTCTTGTTATTTTAAGGATTTGGGGGTAGCTTCAAGCTTGCCAGGGGACGGAAATAAACAAACTTCTCTGAGCTGGTTTCTCAAATATATTTTCTTCAGACATGAAGTAAACTTTTGGAGCGTTCTTTTTTATTTATTTATTTTGCTCAACTTTTGTGCTTTTTTTATGCTTGCACTTCGTAAAGACAGTCAAGACTTAAAGACGGCACCTGAAAGGTGAAAGGATCAGAAACCCGAATGCTTGTTGCGGTAGACCTGAGCCGCATCATCCATTTCCCTGCCATCACCCAATCCATTATATCTCCTGAGCAGACCGTGGGCTCTTCCAAATTGAAAGTGACATTGTGATGAGCTCCTCCATCGAGAGTATGATGTATGCGTGCAAGTGTGTGTGAGATGGATTGAAGGGCACTTAGTAGGGCCCACTGCACTGCTCCTTTAACACACACACACAACTTCCCTGCTGTTGGGCAGAATTAAAGTCTGCTCATGGGCATATAAAAACAGTAATAGGAGCACAGGAGAGAGGAAAGAGAATTAGGTGCTTTTCTTTTTCTTTTTTTCTTGCCAAGGTCACATCTGCCAGAGCAGCAAACACCAAGCTGTCTCTTTGAACACACACACAGGCAGCAGAGCCACCGGGTGTATGAGGGAATCCAGAGTGTGCATCATCACTATGACCCTTGAGTTTTAGTATTGGTTCCTGGTAATTTGGGTTATTTAGGAATTTAGGCTTATTACACTCCTGCACTCAGTGTAAGGGACTCCTAATTTAATCACCAACTAAATCCCTAAAATGCGTACGTGTGTGGTAGCGTGAGAGAAGCATTTCCTCGCTGGCTGCTGCTGCTCAGGCTGTAGACAGATAAACAATCAATTATGTACAGCCTGTCACCAGGGATCTCTCTCTAGCTGTCTGTTTCTCCTCCCGCTTGACTCCATCCACCTTCTGCCAAAACAACACCAGTTTCATTGATGTCTGACCTTCCAGCTGCTTTCCCCAAAACAATGTAACCTCCGATTTAATTTTACAATCCCAAGCTTGAAAAGACTACGATCTTATAATGTTTTACAACAAGAAAAACTTCTGTTCCTTTCTCAGTTTGCCTATTTTGGTGACCAAGACGATAAAAAAAAAAGAAAACTAAATGATGAAGAGCCAATATTTATTTGTTCCTCTAATAACTTAAAGCCAGGACTGGATCACAGTTTTGGGGATTTTTGTACAATATGTTTCCCATTTTGTTTTAACATCTGCACCTGGATGATGTGATGCACAGTCCAGTCAATGATTTTGTACTATTTCTTTACCAGGAAATTTAACACGATGCAAAAAGAAAAAGAAAAAAAAGACCGCAAGCAAAAACAAAATTAAATTGTAATGTAAATCCTTTACTGTGTTTTGAAACTGATTAGGAGAATATTTAAAGGCGAGAGGAATTTAACTAGAAGTGTTTTTATGGTTTTTGTACTTCTTAGCAACTTCTGCAACAAAAACCCTCTAGGGCACCTTTAAAATGCCAAAGACACAACACTGTTCAGACCAGCAGAAATTGAAAACTTTTAAGTCTAAGTGCCCATGGGATCCTGTTGTTCAACCAGAATACAGATGTCCTTTAAAAAGAGGGGAAAAAAACCCTCCATGTCAGCTGCAAGACCTTTTGAGTCATCAGATTAAAAGTCATCTTTTCTGATCTCTGCTGTTGACAAACCTCCTGCTCCACCTGTGGCCTTCGTCCATGCCTTACGCCTTGTCTCCCGCCATCCCAGCCCTCAGCCGGTTCCTCAGCCTCAGGGGCCCAGGTCTGGTTATCAGGGGATTAGAACCGGGACACACACTAACTACATAGGCACCTTAGGAACAAGGGGAGGCGTCCACATATACACCTAGCAAAAACACACACCTCAGGACAGCCTTCTTTAATAACGTTTAAACGGAGAGCACAACCAATCCCCTACCTTTCATGGATTAGCTGCTAATCTCACAGAGCCGGGAGCACCTCGGGCACTTTGGGGAAAAGATGAAGAATGGGTGGAGGGGGAGAAAGGAGGCGGAATCTTGACCTTCAAGATGAAGGATACAGTAGCAAAAGAAAGTTGCACATGCTTCTCTCACTGTACCCTCAACCATATAGAGCCTCAGCTTTTGGCTGGACATATTTCATTTAAACAAGTACACAAAGTCCCCATGTTCCAGTCCACCCCCAGCTGGGGTCTGAGCCCATCCACCTCCCTCACCGCAGGTGGTTTTCATGTAAAATATGGTCTTCTGTCTGAGCTCGCTGACCCCCTGATAAGCTGAGGATAAATAAAACCACAGTTCCATGCTGGTTCTCTCAGGCCTAAATCTGCAGATCAGCCCTTTAATACACTATCGTGCATATAAACACTGAGCCATGAAATGAGCTAGGGTCAATTTAATCCTCTTTACCAAGGCAGACTGGTTAACATGCAACACTGTAATGCGTGCAAAAATTCGTCCATCAATGCTGGAACCATTGTTTCTGCTGAGATTGCAATTTGTTAATTGGTGAAAGGCGCCATAAATGATGTAGTCACACATACATCATGCGACAGCTAGTGCGGGGGGGGGCTTTAATCTTTTCTTCCGCAGCTATAATATTTTATGTGTGAGCAACTTAGAGGAATCAGCATTCCCTTTGGACTATTTTCAAACACAAGCAGATGTTCAATTACTAAGAAGTGGTAGATTCCTGCAGCTAGTAACTTAGCATCTTCCTGTTGTTACTGTCAGTTACTGCCACTGCGACTACCAAGGTGGTACTGATCTCAGCACACAGGTATACATTAGGAGAAGTGTGTTTTCTGGCACATATATACTTTCCATTAAGGAATAAAGGCACCTAATTTGACTATAATTTGGCTTACTAATTAGTCTAAGAGGTAAGGTGATACCATACCACTGACTGCACACTGTATCAGACAGTGATAGTAGCTGTGTGGAAGAACACAGTCCAATAAAACTGCAGGGAGATCATGACGGTAATTTGACTGAAGCAAGGGGGAAAAGTCATTACATCAAGCCTTTGCATAAGCCTAGGTTTAATCACACAAATTGACTTTTATAAGGAGGCGCATAGCTGTGTGTTCCACTACAGTGGCTTGAAGGCATTTTAATAGAAGACTACATAAAATATAGTGACACAATTTAATCCATTGGGTTTGTGGAATTAATCTTCATTGTGAATCTGGGGCCTGAGCACACAGTGGAAGAAAGACAAATGGGTAAAACAATATAACTTGCCCACAGCTCAGAAGACTAGAGAAAACACAGTGATTGAAATCACACGAGGTACAGTGGCTGTCTAAAGGTAATGTGGAAAAACGACTGAGTAAGCGAGGATGTTTCTTTCTCTAAATAAATCACAAGCGCACAAGACAAAAAAGATGAATGTGCTTTTGTTGCGGCCGCAAAAATGCTATTCCTCATTCTCAACTTTAACTTGTTTATGCCTGTTTTTAAAAACACTTGGGGAAAAAAAAAGTAACTTTGCTCTGTCATTCCCTGATTTCCATTAATAAAGGAAGAGAGAAACTACAGCTAGGAATGGAACAGGAAATGGGAGGTTTCAAAGTCATCATGTTGCTGAGTCTCACAGCTTTAATTCAAACTCCAATGGCACAGCAGGAAGTCTGCGAGCCTAAATCTGCCAGCTCCTTCGCTGTGCTGCCACTGAGTTCGTTTGCATTGGTGCAAATTGCGTTTTTAATTACAGGCACAGAGGAAATGCAGCATGTTGCCTCCTCTTCGGAAATGATGCGCAGAGGGAGCTACTTAGCATCGTGTATCACAAGCTGCAAACAACTGCTGAGGAATGAGGCAGATCTGCTGCTCATCCCTGATGAATGACATTGTGTCAGTCGCGTAGAAGGACAGGGACATTACATCATAAAAGGATTACTGATTTTTTCCCCCCTTTATATTCTATTCTTAAGTGTGGATGTGCACATGGTATTTTAAAAGTGACACATAGAGGTGAGCTTTTACATAATCCATTTAAAATATGACTTCCCATATTCCTGCAGCATTCTTCACATTTGAGTAAATCTCTAACACTGCAGAATCTTTTCACCTCTTTGTCCACTGATTTTTGTTGCTTAATTTCCTTTCAAAGGCTACTGGATACTGCATAATATTAATAATAATATATCAGTTGTGCCAAGTGAAATTCATATATATAAATATTTCAGTTGGCTTTCATTATTATGTTATTTTTTGACTGAGTGCAAAAAAAATATTGTACAAATTTGCAAATCTTGATCACAATTGGGAAATTTGCCCCCCTCAGGGTTAAAATACAGAACATTCATTAGATTTAGAAACTGAAAAATTGCCAATAATTTCATGATCTTCAACTGAGTGTACACAGTGCATATCTAGGGAACATCCATGGCTTCGGGGCTAAGACAGTGAGAGCATAAATATAAATAATAAAAATATTGCAAACACTACAAGGCAAGTGGCGGGGTTAGCAAACCGAACGGTTTCCTGGTAGGAGCTCCTTCTCTAAAGCACTGCCTTAAGCTTCCATTGTCTGGACCTTGAATCCATAAATGTTGTGTTTTCTCTTGGCTAAGTACATGTGCAAATGTGGCTTTTTAAAAAACGTAGATAAATTACTCCTTTGTTGTGCTTTTGCACGATGGAATATCAAAATAAAATGATGTGACGTGGCTCTATTTCTCTTACATACAACAGTGCATCCATCTAGTAGAAAATGACCAGCTGGTATGACCAGCAGTGCTACACAAAGACATTCTTTCTACATATAATACGGACATAAAAGAAAGAATGCAAATCATCCACGCAATCTTTTGAAAATGACTTTGGTTCCAACTTTGATCACGAACAAACGGATCTGCCGCCTCCACGTACAGGTTTGCTGTTTCTCAGGTTCTCTTTGGCGTTTTTCTCCTCACACATATACACATACACAGAGTACATTCACACACCATATGAAGACTGCACACACACATACACACAAAGAAGACAGCCTTCTTCTTTTTTTTGCTTAGTGTGTGGATAAAGTCTGAGCCAACTATTGGAATCCTTTAGAAAAAGTTTGGAGTTGTAAATATGTTATATAACAAACAACTGACAGTATAATAGGGTTGAAAGATGGAAAGTTTTTCTATATCATAAATATATGTAATTACTTTTGCAGTTTGACAAAGCTGAAGTTTTAACAAAGACAGAATTTGTAATCTCTATTAATTCAAGGCAACTGAAAATTGATTTAACACTTCGTCTCAGCTGTCAGTGTTTTCTTTGCTATCAGCTTGTGCTGACTTATAGTATCAAGCAGTCAGGCTAATAGTAAGTGGTCCATGGTTGTGTTCTCTATCACTGTGGGATACAGCTCAGCTAAACTAAAGCAATAATAGGATGCTAACCTCCTTGCGACTAAGTTGGAATTTTATTCACATCTAGTGATTGGCTGCAAGTAATAATAATAATAATGGATTGCATTTATATAGCGCTTTTCAAGGCACCCAAAGCGCTTTACAATGCCACTATTCATTCAGTCTCGCATTCACACACTGGTGGAGGCAAGCTACGGTTGTAGCCACAGCTGCCCTGGGGCAGACTGACAGAAGCAAGGCTGCCATATCGCGCCATCGGCCCCTCTGGCCAACACCAGTAGGGAAAAGTGCCTTGCCCAAGGACACAACAACCAGGACAGAGAGCCCGGGGATCGATCTGGCGACCTTCTGGCTACAGATACGCTTCCCAACCCCCTGAGCCACGGTCACTCAGGGGGTTGGTAGTTGTGGCAACCAGCTGGTCTCCCAGGGGATGAGGGTGTTGCATGCCCGACCTCTGAGGGACTACTTTCAATTACAAGGCAATTGCTCAGGTTGCTTTGTGGGAGCCAACTGGTCTCCAAACCAGTTTGACTTGGATTGACTCAGTCATTCTCAGACAGATTAGCCAGCGTTTGGTAATTGCAAATAATTTCTACTTCATTTGTAAATGTAGACAGATTGCCAACATGTTGCAATCAATCAAAGTCAGTCTGCACTGATAAGCGCAATTCATCTACAATGCATCTGTGGTTGCATGTGGTTGTGGTTGCAACTGGTTGCCAGCTGGTTAAATTCTTATACAGTGCATAGGTCATTTTGCTGCAACTATGTCACTATCTTTAGAGGAATTTCAGAATTTTTCAGAACTGACTCTGAATGCAAGTAATCTAAATTTCTGTATATTTAGATAGACACAACACATCTGTGATTTTTGTTGATTTATCACAGTAAAATGCTTCATCATCACAAACACATTGCATGTAATAGGTAATAGTTCACTCATAGCAAACTCGTAGCACCAAACTTGATTCAAAGATGGCAGTTGACTGCATGCTGTCTCAACCCTGGTCATGCAGCGGTCTCCAGCCACTGTTTACCATAGTGTGACTGTAGATGTTAAGTGACCAAGGTGTACAAATGAAATTCTGACATTTATCCTTCCACATGCACATCAAGTGGCAGATTTGCAGACACGTGTCTAACCAGCCATCGTCTGGGATGTGACAGAAAAAGTTAGAGGCGTAGCGCATGGCAAAGCTTTACAACATGTTTTGCAGGTATTGCTTGATACCTATGTCTTCCTGTCATCACATGATTTTTTTATATTACACATCTTCCTCATTCTGTCAAACATTGCTGATAACTCACAATGTTTATGTCTGAACTGACTCTTGCTGACACTGGCTGACTCTTGCTCTTCTATATCTCCAGACTTCTGTGCAGCTTTTGGCTGAAGTACTTGTTACGACATAAAATACCATAATACCATCCTCCAGTGCATGACTAAAGATGTTAATGAAATCATTTCTAGCTGGCAGTAACTTGCTGTAAGTATGCAGACAGATTGTTCACGCCCATGCAAAGGCATTATCCTTGTGCATATGATTTGAAGGTCTCATAAATGTCTTCACAAAATAGCTGAAACAGAGAAGTAGAATGAAACCAGAACTTTGTGTACTTGACTGTCAAAAGGCTAGCATACGAACTCACCTGTGCAGGAATAGTCATCGATCCTGATGTAGCCCGTATGGCAGATACACATAAAGGAACCGGGGGTGTTAACGCACATGGTGTTCTCCCTGCAGTAGTGCTTTCCTTCAGCGCACTCATCAATATCTGAAGAGAGGGGGAGAGAGAAAAGCAGGGTGAGAACAAAGCTAAATGAGATGTGGGTTGCTCACTGAGAATTCTTTCAATTGAAAACACAACTAATGAAATTACTGGCCAGATAAAAAACAAGCAGTTATGTCCCATGCTGAAGGCTGATGGTCTATTGATTACTATTATCTGGGGTGTTGTATATTACTATTACTTGTCACTTGAACATAATCATATATTTTTTCTGGACACTTGCTGAAAGAAATCATTTGTTTTTTTTCTTAGGTTTTTCTTAAGTTTGATTTTCAGCATAAAAGAAGCTCATGTACATCACTGTTAAACTTAGCCTCCTTGCTGTATTTAGGCCTTAAAATTGCAATGCTCGATTTTCAATCATCCATCCATCCATCCATTCGCTTCCGCTTCTCCTTTTCAGGGTCGCGGGGGGCGCTGGAGCCTATTCCAGCTGTCATAGGGCGAGAGGCGGGGTACATCCTGGACAGGTCGCCAGTCTGTCGCAGGTCCCGATTTTCAATCAGTCAAAATGAATCATTGCACATAGCGGCTTGTCTGCATTTTTCGCACTCACTCAGATGATCTCAGTGCTTTGACCACTTTTTACACAGAACCACTCCACTGGAGAAGTTCATTTAAAAGGTGGGCACACAAACAAATACATTTTTACTCATCCTGCGTGATTAAGCCTCTCCTAAACTGAGCAGAGATAGTCAAATAACACTGTGTACAAAAAACAATGATAATAACAGTGGGATAACAGCTGCAATGGGAGTGATGTCAATAAAGGACTGTGTATGCAGAGGCTCCACAGAGGTCTAATTGAGCAAAATGAGCAGCACCTGTTAGGGCATAACTTGGCTGTCTAAGCGTTTTAGTTATTTTCTTACAATGCGACCGTATTGCACTGGATTTATATTTCTTATTTGCAATATCGAACCTCTTCACACCAACGGTGAATAAGAACTGTTCTCGTAAATTTGAATGAAACATGTTTCCATGCTTTGAGGACAGGGACATGATCGCACAGACGAGCATCGTGTCCGTGCTTGACTCATTCTCATGCTACTCACTCTACCTCAAACACCTTGATACAGTTTATCATTGTGCTGTGCATTTCATTACAGGGATAAATTTCACACTCATCACTGTGCAGCCTATGAAAAAAGCAGGCTGGCAACAAGAACAGAACCCACACTCTGTCATTTTTATTTATAAAGATCTCCTCCAAAAGCTACCTCAGTATATCAGCACTCCTCAAATTTTAAAGCAACTGCCATCTAGAAAATAATTTAAGACTGTTTAAAAATATATTACAGAGAATTGTACAACTTGAATGATCCATCTCAATGGCTGACATTTAACTTCAAATATCTGCTCTGCCATCAACTCTTGGGCTCTGTGTGGCTTTGTTATGTCTGGCTATACATATTATTTGCATTTATCTTTGTTTATTCTTGTTTATGTATTGAATATATATTTGCCATTTTGCTATATCTCTCTATTTTCTAGTCTCAAATAAAGGTTACACTTTTTCACTGCAACTCAAGATTGCATGATTTTTATTACCCATGCAATTACAAAATTAAATTAAATCTTTAAAATACAGCATGTCTCAATGGGGGGTGGATCATGCTGGATATGTACTGATCCACTGATATGGAGGGGTAATGTGTTAGTGTTAAATATCAACTTTGTACTTGTATGAATGCTCCTAATGAGACAGCGGATTGTGTTCTGGGGGATCTCCTCCAAAATCTAGACCAGGGCATCACTGAGCTCCTGGACAGCCTGAGGTGCAACTTCACAATGTCCCAGATGTGAACAATTGGATTTAGGTCAGGCAAGCATGGGAACCAGTAATGCAGGGGTGGGGAACTCCAGGCCTCGAGTGCCGGTGTCCTGCAGGTTTAGATGTGTCCTTGATCCAACACAGCTGATTCAAATGGCTAAATGGCCTACTTAATATGTCTTGAAGTTCTCCAGAGGCCTGGTGAACAACTAATCATTTGATTCAGGTGTGTTGTACCAGGGTGAGATCTAAAACCTGCAGGACACCTGCCCTCAAGGCCTGGAGTTGCCCACTGCTGCAGTAATGGGTATGAGTTCCTGCCTTCTGTATATACTCTCGTGAGCAGCGTTGGGTCCAAGGATTACATCCCAATGCCTAATGGCAATCAGGTGCTTTTGCCTAGACTGTTAAGGTCTTGGCTATGCCTCCCCAGGTCATCTTAGACCCACAACCCAACTGGTCATGCTAAATGATGTTACAGGCAGCATAACATGGCTCCATGGTATGTCACACATGCTCAGGGTGATCCTGCTTTCACCTGTGATAAGCACAGGGCACCAGTGGTGGACTTGCCAATTGTGGTATTCTATGGACCCTCTACAGCCCTGTCCAGCTCTCCTAGAGTAATAGCTTGTCTCCTGAAATCTCCTGTATCCTCCTGAGACTGTGCTGGATGACACAGCAAACCTTCTGACAATGGCACGTACTGATATGCCATCCTGGAGGATACTCTGGACTACCTGTGCAAATCTGTAGGCTCCAGGCATCACTTCATGCAGCCAGTAGTGACACTGACCCTAGCCAACTCCAAAAACAGTTTAAAAAAAAAACAGTCAGAAAAGATGAGGAGGGAAAAATGTCAGTGGCCTCCACCTGTAAACCATTCCCGTTTTGGGGGGGTATCTCATTATTGCACCTCTGGTGCACCTTTTGTTCATCTCATTATTACAAAAGCAGCTGAAACTGATTAACACCCCTTGGCCAGATCGGTATTATATAATTCATCATAACCAGTGCAACAGGATTATTAGGTGGGTTTTTTTTTTCAAAACTGAAATGCAGCAGTAGACGTGGACGTTTAATAGCGCATATCTCTAAGACTACCCCTGGGTGGAGGAGATCCCTTTAAAAAGCTGCTCAGAAGTATCACTGTGGGATTAGGACATCCAAGTCTTACTCTGTCATATGGTCAGTAATACAAAGACCACTTTAGCCTTGGGCATCTGTTATTCCAAGCAGGAAAGGCTTCTTAGCGTTTGGAAGACATTTTCTCATGAGAGCAATAGCATATACTGACATAATTTAAGAAGATAAATTTTTCCACAAGGAATGAAAAACAATCATTCCACTGATCATCATTTACACACAAATGTTTGTGCGTATGGGGTAGAGTATGACGACTTGAGAGCTATTTTTGAGTTAGGTTGACTTAAAGCTGTTGTTATTTTTTATGACCGCAGTCAGCTGGCTATCGTGGAAGATGACGTCCAAGCTTTTATCTGTCAGCCATTTATCTAAATAGAAAGCACTGATTCATCCATTCAGCTCTCTGGAACTCTAGCTACTCTGTCTTAGTTGGATGTGTAAACAATTATTCCCTAACATGTTACCATGACAACTTCATTAACCAATGCCGTGGCTTTGTTTTTGGCGGCTTTATGCTTCATGATAATTAATAGAAGAAACTTTGCTAGTGCAGCTTCAAGATCATAATTTATTAGATTGTACTTTGTTTTTCCTTCTCACTCTCATGATTCCAATTTTGGATCCATATTAGCTGTTGCTAAGGCAACAGCTATTCCTGGGTTCTAAACTGCATGCCAAACCTTCAGACAGAAGATGCAAAATACTGCCAGGGTAAACAAAATAATCTAGATAATGTGATGCAATCAAATGCAATTCAGTCAAACTGAACAAACTCAGCCATGTTACATCCATCAGGGCTTTATTTCTACTGACAATACAGGTCAATTGAAAACAATTTATGAGAGACAAGTTCTATAGTTCTTGACATTACCAATTTATTATTAATTCTGTGTATTCAGTGTCTATAAGTGAGCAAAAGGATACAAAACCGCTGAATATGTTCTGTGCCAGATGCTGTAGCGAAGAGCACTTCAAATTGAATTTCAATAGATTTGCATTGGCATTCACTCAGCTTGCGTGTCCTTGGGTAGCGCACCGCCCACACCCCGCAAAATAAGAGCTCAACACCTGCCTATAACTGTCGCATTCACATTTACTTGGTGTTCTTCCTTTCACAGTTCCATCAATACTTGCTGCCTTAAGCTATTCAGAGGCTTCCCGGATAAATAAAGCAAGAAGACAATCACAAACCACCTATGAAGGTGCATGCGTCCTTCACTATATGGATGGAGGCCAAACCTTTACTAGCTCTGAAAGAAAAAGGAAAACAAAGGGAGGTGATGAAGGCAGGAAGAAAATGCAAAGCAAAAGAGAAGGTGCAGATAAAAGGGCAGGTTAGTAGAAGAACTGGATTAGAAACAAAGGTACAAGAAGCTATAATGCAGAGCCGATGAGATGAGACAGATAGGGACAAAGAGCGAACGACTGAGATTGAGAAGTGAGAGAGATAAAGAAGATGGTTGGAAGAAAAGAGCAGGTAAACCTGTAGAATAAACATACAGAGTGAGAAAGTTAAAAAAAAAAAGTTGTGAAATGGTGTAGTGTGTCTTAGAGAGTGAACAATTGAGACTTTAGATGGAAGAGAAACAGAACTGGAGAGAAGGCACCAAAAGGTATTAACTGAAGAGGCAGTGGAAGAAAAATTCAGTGTGTTCACTATTGCAGCAGTAACCTTGAGCACGGATCTGGTGACAGCTTCCCACTTTCTGATTGGCCGTCCATAGTGCAGCTTTGATTTAGAGCCTATTAAGTATAACCATCCATCCTGCCCCTGGTGACAGCAGTTACGTATGTTAAAACAATATGTTAGGGGGTGAGATGATGAGGGGCATAGTGTGACTGCGTGGGGGAGAGAAACCATCTCCATCTCCATTAATGCACTCCATTTTCCTGATTGGCTTGTCACATGGACATACGTGATGCACTAGGCAAAGAAGGTTGGCCAGGAGTCAGCTGCAGCCTTTATCACTGAACGGAGTGCTCGGGGTCAATCTGTTGCCACACAGCGACTGATGGCTCGAAAGTGGCTGTGCTTTCTTTTTTTTTTTTTTCATCTTTGCATATTCATGCATAACAACTGAATCAATCATAGTCATATCTGAGGAGAAGGAATAGCTTTGCATTGTCTAGACAAGAAATATATCTCCCATGCTTAGAGAAGGATGTGTCTTTTACTTCCTGCTGCCACACAATGAGATAATGTGCAAGTCACTTATTTAGGAAAATATGAACAATAAAAAGATACAAAATGTTTTTTGAGTAATATTTGTGCCAGCAAAAAGCAGCAAAATCACCCTGATTGAAGGGTATGTATATATACTGTTACAATATTTATTATGTATATTATGCATCACCAAAATTCAAAATAATGACTTAAGGATGTAAGTAATGGCTGTAAGGAGAAGCTGCAGACATGTGTAAGCATTTGGTTTCAGAGAGCTTCTTCTTTACTGTTCGATCGACAATATATGATGGCTTAAAGAGAAGATGTGTTTTATACAGTCACCACAGACACAGCACTCTGGGTCTGCTGCTCAAACCTTTTGTTTGTGAGAGGCAGCCAATCAGGAAAAAAGATAGCTTAAAAGGAGCTAAAAGAAGAAGAAGCTTGTTTCAGACGATTAATAAACTAAGGGGCTGCACCAACGCTCACTATAAGGTAAATGTGGATTATTTTGAACTGTGAATCATGCAAAGCTACTCTAGTAGAGTCTAATGTCATGATGTGAAGGTGTGTGTGAAGGGGGTGTGACTAAAGTGCACGTGGTTGATGAGAAATGCTGGGATGAGTGATTGACTTTTCAAAATGCAACTACTATCTCAGTAAAAGATGATGCCTGTGTACCCAAACTTTATATATGTTTATATAAATATAAATGCATTCCAATGCAACTTTCATTTGCATAATGATACCACAAACCTGCTTACTAAGTGCTGTTGTGTTGACATTTAAATATTCCCTCTACTGCTAAGTGATAGCACACAAACAGTTTGTAAATAGGAAATAGCAACTTATCCCTGCTCGCTTGCATAGCATGTAGTTTTTAATAGGGACTACTGTCACTATCTTTGCTTCAAACTGCAGTATATTCAAGATGTAGGAATAGGGAGATAACAATGCTATTTCCTTTGGACATCCAACAAAGGAACCCCATTTCTGTCCCACTCCACTAGGGACTCTTTTCCTCTCCCACTCTTTCTCCTTCTTTTTTGTGTTTTTCATCTGTTCATTCCTTCCTCTAACCAGCTCACTTACTCACGCAGATGGTTTCCAATAAACAGCAGAGAAGCCAGGCTTGCCAAGATGTTGTCTGATATTTCTCAGTAGCCAGTTCCTTTCAAATGTACTACAGTGAAAAGAAAAACCGCTATAGACAACAAGCTGTCCCTGCTGGACAATCTGTGTTCCACTCAGCAGATTACCTCCACTGTTGGCCTCGGTTCCTTGTGGACGGATGAATGCGTTGGAGAATGTTATAAAAGGCCCGTTTCAGTGTGGGGGGAGTCTCTGTGCATTGTGATGCTGCAAGTTGTATTGGAAGGTGAGCCTGGGAAAAACTAATCAAGAAACGAATTTACTCGAAATAAAGTACTTTTTTGAAACACTGAAGTGAGGTGCTTATAAATCTGTCTGGTTTTTAACTTTTCCAATCTTTAGGGACAATTACTTGCTTTCATTTACACCCGTAGGGAAATCAGAGTGCGAAAGAACAACAGTCAAATGCGTTTCTTGGAAATGGAACAAAGATGATTCGTTTCTGAGCCGGTACCTAAAGATGAACTACAGATCAGCAGAAAACTGTTTTCAGCACATTTTCAACTTGCCAATTTGGACAATCACTCCTAAACAAGCCGGCCTGAAAACACCCAAAACAAATATGCAAAACGTCACTGTCAATTTGGGTAGGAGCGGGAGCCAATTAAGAAGACTGAGTGGAGAGAATACCATTAGGAGGCAACAAGAGTATAAATCATTCTGAGAGTGCAGTCGTCTAAATATCAGACACACTGTAATCAATCACTGTAAACACTTAGAAGCCTACCTGTTTGGGAAGAGCCTCGCTGCAAGTAGAGTTGCCAGAAGGTGTGTGTTAGACCATGTGTTTTTGTTCTCTTGTCAGTTTATGCACACAATCTAGATCATTCAACAGCAACTTAGAATTTCCACCTGGGAATAAAGATTCATCCAATTTTGCAACAATCCTCGAACCTGCAAACATCTAACAGGCTTGAAGTGCACGTAGGTGTGTGTCAATAAAGTTATTTTAAACACACACGTTACTCACTTCAATTTGGAATGACTCAAGTGAATGTCATGGACAAAACTGCCTTGTTTATGTGCGGCAAGCCTGAATGGGGCTTTGGTCTCCATCAGGGCTGTCATTAATCTGGGAAGTGTTTTCAACCATGCGTAAATCGATCGAGCATCATCATCATCCATCACACGTCACTCTGTGACTATTTGTAGCCTGTAGGCCAGAGGTCTAAACAATCACTAACAAAGGAGCATTAACAGCTATCAGAGCTCCCTGGAAGGCTGATTGGAAGATCATGCTTAGTCTTGAAACATGTGTTGCTGCGTACTGAGTTTTGCTTTTTCCCTGGGTTTTGCATTTCAATGCAGAGCTTTGGTTGTATCGAGAGCTACATGAGGATCTTTGTAGAATAGTTTTGATTTTATCTGGAATAGGGAACTCTAAAGTTATTCTAAGATGTGGCAGTTTATTGACTTGCTTTTAAAATATGCATACAGTACCTAGTAATTACTTAGTGGGATGCATGAAAATAGCTTGGGGTGGTTACTCAGCTTTAAAAGAGTTCCCTCTACTCTAACAGCCCCAATTTTAAATATTTTGACTCTTCACTGAAATCAAAGTAACCGTAACGCACTGATAAAAAGTAGAGCTGAGTGTGATCCCATCTGGAAAAAACCACAGAGGAGTGATCTCCCATGTGACATTTAAAGGGTAGTGGGTGAGTTTGTTGAGATACTGTTATTTACACAGGAGGGAACTATCTCAGTGATGGTGGTACCGTCTGTTGTGGGTGACATTTCGGCAGGGTCACAGAGGTAAACACACATGACCAGTCAGGGTGTGTATATGTTTCCCTGAGTGTGCATGTGTGCCATTCATCAAAGTGCGTGGGGGTCAGGGCCCTAGCAGGTGGGGAGCCCAAAGGCTCAGGGCTCATCCCAGCAGTGATTGGGTTTTGGAGCGGGCTGTGCTCTTCAGTCAGTGCCAATTAGCCTGCTGCCACCTTGTGACATTTAAAAGACAGCTGCAGCAATGGGATTGGTCTGCGCACAAACACAAGGTGTACTTCGACTATGCGCACACATACACACACATTCATGGCTTATGGGTGATAACACATTCTGCGTGCAAGTGGTCCAGTCCTTTTTAATCAATTATTAAAATTCTTGCTTTTATTCTCTGCCCAACAGTCTCATTATCCTGTGGTTGCTTTATCATTTTTAAAAAATATGCATTAGGACATGTTATGTGCAATTTTGTTTTCCTTGCTGATTTTAATATTCTTAACAAAAAAATATAAAATTAGCACAAGCTAACTGGTTGTGACCAACTGACTGCTACCATCTTTGAAAGGGTGAATCTGACTGAGAAACGGAGGACAATCAATCACAGGCTAGCCATGCACTAAATCATACCCTGCTTTATCATCTTTATTGTTTTGAAACAATGAAGAGTATCATTTACAAAACAAACATCATATTGTACTACATCAGATTTCAAATTATTGATGGAGACCATAAACTCATCGGGGAAATGTTTACTGCGCTCATAAATCAGTTTTGAAGTGGGTTCCTTTTCTCATAGACTTCGATACAATTGGACTTCTTTTTGCAACCATTGTTGTGGGGTGGCAATTAGAGAGAGTGCGCGATTAAGGTGCTTCCACAGTGACTTCACTTTGTCATTTACAGTGGGGGGAAATAGTTTTTCGATTCTCAGCTGAATTTGTAAGACTGCTTGCTCGCAAATAAACGAGATGTGTTGAATTTCTTTTGTGGTTTCATTTTAATGGAGAGAGACAGAATATCAACTTGAAATCCGGAAAAAAAGCGCATCACGTAAAAGTTACCAATTGATTTGCATGTCATTGAGTGGAATAATTAGGTGATTAATAAACAAAACGTGACATAGTAATTAAACCTTTGTTGTCAAGTACAGCGGTTTCTTGTAGTTGATCACCAGGTTTGTACACAGTGGTTCTCGTCTAAAATTTTATGGTACGTGGCCCAAACCGTTATCACCTCAATGTGGTGAAGTCATCCTGTACCATTAACAGAAAAACAGCCCGAAAGCATAATGTTTCCACCTCCATGCTTGACTGTGAGGATGATGTTCCTTGGCTCCAAATGAGCATTTCTCTTCCTCCAAACACGGCGGGTCGAGTTGACGCCAAAGGGCTTGATTGTGGTCTCATCTGCCCACAGGACTTTCTCCAAAGTCTTCTCTGTACTTGTGGAGTATAAGGAGTATGAGGATCGTGTGGGTGCTGAAAGATTTCATTCCATTACAATATAGTGTTGTTATTAACGGTGCTCTTGGTGACTGATGTCTCAACTGGCTTCAGATCATTACCCAGCTCCTCCCGAGTAGTTTTGGGCACATCCACCACCTTTCTCGTGATCATCCTCACTCCATGAGGCAAGTTCTTACACTCCAGACTGAGTGCGATTGTTGTTGACTTTATGTTTCTTTCATTTCCAAGTAATTGCAAATGAATGGGAGAAATTGGTTCTGTGGATGGGTGTTCTCTATATGTATAATGAGTTGAGATCCGGATTATCTGTAACTGATTGATTACTTGTAGACAGTCTGTGGGAGTTGGGGATAAAATACTTTTTGACAGTCAATGAAATTTATAACCTTTATGTAATGTGTTTTTTCTGGATTTTTGTTTGTCTCTTTGCATTAAAATAAATTACCATGAAATTTAGAAACTGTTAATTTTCCTCTTGGTATGTCCATCTTTTATATACAGTTGTTATATTTCCCCGTTTACAATTGTAATTTGTTCAAGTACGTAATTGATCTCCATGTGTTGACATGCTTGTTTTCCTATATGCTGTATCCTGTGTGCATTTAAGGACCAATTCACCCAAATATCACATATAATGTATTCAAATGTTATCTTCCAGACTATTGTTTCTTTGTTTTTTTCTCTAGCTGTAAAGTTGTACTTAGTGTCCAAAATATCACAAGAACAAACAAACAGATAGCTAGGGGAACAACTCCACACCTATTGCCTGTGAACCTAAATCCTGGCTTATATATCTATATTATTACTATTATTACTGCTCTAATTCCACATCAGTAGTCAACATGTCCCACTCTTACAATGCATCATCCTTTTGCTCTACATCATCCTTCTAAGATAAACAATCATTATCACAGCAAATATGTAATAATGCACAGATTATAGGAGTCCCGAGCACTCCAGATTAAGTTTACTTCAATGCACAGCTGTTTTAGGAATTTGCCTCTATTTTAAATATCCGTTACATTTGATCTAAATAACAAATTCAGGCTCAAAAAACAGACAAGCCAGACACTCAGAAGCATTGAGGCAAACACGTCACTAGTTTTGTTGATTTGTTTATAATGAAACACAGACTACTGCTATTCCGATACTTCTGTAGGTTTTCCGCGTTGTAAGCATTCCCAGTTAAATTCCATTCTCCAGCACCGTGCTGCAGTAGAGACGGAAATCTTAGAGGCTGATATCTTCATGGTTAGATACCTTTCATGTAGGGTGTTTTACTTTTAATTTGGATCAAATGACCCCATAACGCTTATATAGTTACCTCACTTCTTGTTGTACTATTTAACACTGGAAGTGCTTTTGTCTAAATGCGGTTCATTAAATCATGATTAATTCAATAATGAGGCTGTGCCTGCATGTAAAGCGAGTAAAGTGAGTTAATAAAACGCCACAATCTGTGATATTGTATGCACACAAAGCCCCGTTGCATACTCCACTTCTTCATTTAACACAATATCGTTCCGTTTTTAACATTTCCCATATGATTGCAACCAAAAAAATCAAACAGCTCTTATTTTTGCACAATTCTGACAGTGAATTTCTAAAGTAGGGCATTTCAAAAAGCAGACAACAATGGGAGATGTCTCTCTGCCTGCAGTCCTCTACAATGCTGAGATGAATAATGGCATTATCTCAACACGTTGAACTATACTGATTGTTCAATTTAGAGACAATCACACAGTCTGTCACTTCTCCACTGCTCGCCGCTCTGTCTAATTCTGTCCTAAACACATGCACGCATGTAGCAAAATAGGCCTTCAGCCTGACTGCTCTGTGAGAATAGGATGGAGAGAAAACTGGGCTCTTTTTCTGTTGGGGAACTCAGCGCTCAAACACACAGACAAACACACACACATACATGCAACTTCACACACACCCACACAGACTTACACAAAGGCAGGGCTAGTATCCCCCTGAGTTTTCCCTACTGCTGTTTCTATGAAAAATTTACACAGAAGTGATCTCATCGGCTATTTTGAGCGCATCTCTGACCTAGGAATGTTTTAAAGAGCTAGTATCTGCTTCTGCTTTTAGTGATCTTTGGCGTTATGTTTGACATAACCCAAAAATATGCGTATGTGTACATATACATAAAGTTTTGTATGCTGTGTACCCATGCTTTTCTTTCTTTTATGTTTTTTTAATCTCCCTACTTTGTTCAATACAATAATTGCCTTAAAGTTTGAATTATAATCCCACCTACAAGTGTTGCTGCATTGAAGCTCATTAAGAATTGAAAGCAGGTGGTTTCATTCATCTTTCTTTACATCTCATTGCAGCCACAAAATGGTGCATGAACACTAACATTCTTTTGTTGAACTGAGCATCACTCACTCACACACAAACACACACACACAATCATGTACTGTGTACAGAGACAGATGAAGAAAAAATCAATTGCTTTTGAGAGAACTCCATCATCAAATTGACTCAATTTCAGGTTTCTCTGTGCAGTCTTTGATGCAAAAACTAACCACAATCACGGCCATCCAATTTCATAGCAAGAGTCAGCCTGCTCTCGAGATGAATGGAGATGAATACTTGGGGCCTGAAGTGTTGATGTTGGAGGCACAGGTCTGTCTGCTTGCACTCACTTTTACGCTGGTAATGACATGGGTGGCTACATCCTTATTTCTACAAGAATGAACTGCTGAAAACGTTCAAAGAGCTTGTGTGATAAACTTGCAATCACTAAAGAGCAAAAGGAACCAAGCTGCAAACTTTTAACATGTTTTTTGAGTCTTTCAATTCACACTACTACAATACTGCAGCTCTTTCAGCTTAAGTGACACTGTTATGCTGGTTATCTTGTTGGATATATTTTTAGGAAAATGGGATATTTCTTTTATTTCCTTCCTAAAAACAATCACTAATTACAAATATCTGTAACTACATCTGTTGTGTAGCAAGCTAGCAGCTGTACTGTTGAATTAAGGTAAAACACCTTAAGGTAACTGTTGTTGTGATTTAGCACTAAATAAATAAAATTCAATTGAATTGAAATGAATTAAAGACTTGCTGGGATATTTACACTACATGTGTATGCTTCCCACATTTATTTATGTATAGTAATGTATTGTGCATCCTATAAGAACTTAATGTTGTGCTTTTATAGGTGATACTTTGTTGTTACATTGAATACTCTGTATAAATGATGCACTGATCAGTTATTCGGATGGGACATCAATCTGATCCGAACTTGAAATGCCAGGCCGAGTGTCAGTGACAGCAGACACGATCGATCCAATTCAATTTTATTTTGGTCTGTGTTTACAACTCACTACATTACCTGTGGTGGACTGTTTGCTAGCAGGAGACCTAACATACCACGAAGAAAGCTAACAGGAAAGGGTCAGTAAATATCACAGTCAGTCAGCCAGGTTATGGTAGTCTTAAATGCTTGAACTGAAGCCAACCGAGCTTCACTTTAGGATCATAAACACGTTTCTCTCTTATCTGTGAGGGTTCTTCAGTTCTAAAAGCTGATGGGGAATAGCAGGTATTTAACCTCCAGTGGGGGGTTGTCACTTGAGGTGGCCCTGAGAGCAGTTGACCCACCCTATTATCATGCGAGTCGTAAGGGTCACATGATCTGAGGGACTTCTTAGAACTGAAGAAGTCCCTCGGATGAGAGGTGAAACCCATTCATGGACCTAAAAGAAAGCTCAGTTTCCATCAATTCAAAGTCTTAAGATGGTCAGCGCAGATATTTTATGCCTATAACACTAACACCTCTGTATGCTTGCAGGAGTTTTCCTGCTTTTATAATATTGTTACTTCACATACTTCTTGTGTGGACAACAGAGATGGGCAGTAACGCGTTACTGTAATCTGATTACTTTTTCAAGTAACGAGTAAAGTAAGGGATTACTATTGCAAAAACGGTAATTAGATTACTGTTACTTTCCCGTAAGCACGTTGCGTTACTGCGTTATTAAAACCGTGATTTTCTTGCGAGAATGTCTCATGACAGTGACGTAAGCAAGTGCGACGTTCGTGGCAACAGCTGTGTGCAGATCAACAATGGATAATATATCGAGTGCGGGAGAGAGTAGGAGCGTGCAGCGTTTAAAGCGTGGAAGAACTGACCTTACTTTGAGTTTGATTCCATAAAAAGTGACAAAAACATTAGCGTCCGCTGTTCACTGAGTGGGAAGAAAACCCCTTAACTTCCGAGCAAGCACCGAGTGCGCTACCACGTAATGTGAAATTCACAGAGAAACTCGCGGATTGTTCCACTGACCGCTGCGGCACACCTGCACCAGGGTAAACCTCCGCCTACGTCACTCCTGCTATACAGGTGAAAATAGAGCAACAGGACCGCTAGTCTTTGATTTTATTTATTTTCTGCTGTGTTTTACTTGCATTTATTTGAAAGACTGAGTGTAAACACAAAAAAATATTTTATTTTATGTGCTGGAATGTGCAGAAAATAGGTTTAAATGTTAAACAAATTTCTTCCAGTCAGTGAATGTTGCATATAATTAAATTTTTGCTTGATGCTCACTTTGAACGTCTACTTAAAAAATACAAATATGAAGGCAACCAAAAAGCTCAACACGAGCCTTCAAAACAGGGGTTTAGATACGTTTAATGTAACTAATTCAACAGAAAGTTTAAATTCAGTCTTCTTGTTATTATACAAAATCCTTTGCTTCAGTCTGACTCATACTCACAATCTTCCTGATGTACTGCCTACAATATAAGCAATATTTTCAAGGTAATGGTTTAGGTATAGCATTTTAAATTCCTTTCTCCTGTTGAGAAGCTGTACAATGTTTCATATTCTATAACTAATGTTTAGTAAGTAGCAAGTACCTCCACCACTGTGGGATTTATTACTGGGTAAGTGTAAACAAACACACAACAGCAATAATGTTTAAGAAAACAAATTATTTAGCACTGTGCTAAATTATTCCTGTTGCACATTTGTTTACACTTACCTTTTGTGACACTGGTTCCACCTCAGCAACGGCGCTGCCGTTAATGTTCGTTATTGCCCACCATTGTCTGAATGTTGTTTTCAAGGACATCATGGAGATACACTGCTATGGTGGATGAGGGTTGCATTTACTATTTGATTACAACCTGCAACCCACAGCATTACTCCTCATTAACTTAAGTCAGATAGTATCTGTAATTATGCAGATTCCCTCTGACTAATTACCTGGACAACTGCTCATACCACTAAATTAATGTGCGATCCACTGAAGCTGTGAAGTACTACTACTCAATCATTTTACACCCTTGTTACAATTTAAAAAAAAAAAAAATAAGAAGCCTGTCTTCTTATGTGACACTTGAGCCACATCTTGATTACATTAGAGAGAGAGCGATGACTGTAGGCATGAACTCACGGACTGAGGGTCTAAAACTGCACAGACACAATAAAAAAAAGAAAGATCAAGAAGGCTGAATATTGACAGGGCAGCTGTCGGGGTCAAAAGCAGATGAATCTAAATAACTTTGATACCCTGTTTGCTCATTAATGCCAGAGATACACAGGGGTAGCAGTTATTACATGATGTTTGCTACATTTTTTAGTACAGGATAGCATTGGAGATGATAAAGTTATCATTTTTTAATGACGCATCTGGTAAGATTCCACCAAGATGGCAGATGAGAAATTCATCTGAAGCGCCATCAATTTCTAGGGTGAACGTTTGAACTCTGTGAGCAGGTTTTTCATAGCTTCCCCATCAACATAAAATGACCTGCTCAATGAGGTGGAGACAATGTTTTTCAGTCGGGCAATTTAAAAGTGTGGGGCGTTCAAAAGGCAATAAAGGAAAACAGTGTCTCTTTGTGTAAAGGAAGAGCGCTGATATAATTAATCCCATTGTGTTTGACTTAAAAGCGCAGAAAGGCAGCAGACTTGTGAACCTTTGCAGGCATTTAGTAATACATGACCTCAGTGATGAGCGATCTGATGGCCAACAGAGAGACCAATAACATATGCACACATACAAACTCTGAGCTTGTTTTTATATCAGAAATTAATCTACTGACTAAGAGGACAAACACAAGGGTCTCGAATTGTATTATGAAAAGCAGTTATTGTTGATGTGGACACAGATAATGAGAGGATTACATTTCCCATCACAACAGGATTATGTGAAAAAAAAGACCATGAATTCAACTAAGGGGTTTATGGGAAAATATTTTGAAAATGCTCCCATGTGTTTCCATTTTTTAGATAAAAAATGTAAAAAGCTGACTCTGATGAAAGCCAGGCTGTGTGAGAGAAAAGAACAGAATAGAATAGAAGAGCCCTTTATTGTCATTGTACATGAAATTGTGGAAATCTACCTTCTGTTAACAATGACAACAAACACTACAAATCAGGCACTGCTGGGATTTGAACCCAGGATCTCCTGTTTACAAGACAGACACTTTAACCAACTAAGCATAAAACCAGCAAAGTATAACATTTAAATAGAATGCAGTCATTTGCAAATTATTTAACTCTCCTGGGTTTCAGGGCCTAATTTGTAGTTTTTGTTTTTTCATAATGTGCTTTTGTCTGCTGAGGCACCTTTATCTGAGTTACAATATGCATGACCTGTAGATTATTTATCAACTGTTTGTCCTATACAAGGCACGATTCGGTTCTGATGAGATGTTATTGCTATCAATCATGGTCAATCATGTGACCTGTCACAGGCGATAAGATGCCGCTGCCCTGTGTTTCACAGTCTGATGAAGAGCAGGTGTGCTTGAAACATCACACATTAAATAACAAAATTGGAGTTTTAGGATGAGAACCATTAATTCTTTTCTATTTTTCATAACAAGCTGAATATTTTCAAAGAGTGTTTGATTACAAGGCCAAAAAGTTTAAAGAAATGCAGGATGTGGTTTAGCAAAGCTGTCCTTGAATAAGACATCATCTTGATGGCGACATACAGTATGTTGCTCCAAAACCGGCCTTATCATTTGCATCAATGGGAAGTTACTCATATTTATGGACCTCACACTATCATCAATACTGTACAGAATGGTTTCTCTGCCATTTATGCATCAAAACGCACGCAGAGTCCATGATTTTGATTTTGCAAGCAGCTATTTGCTGTAGCTGTTTGATGGCAATGTTTTTTTGCTCCCGAAGGCAGTGCAGTGACTTCAGCTAGAGAATCAGTCTGTTTTTAATGCGGTGCTACCTGAGGGCACAAAGATTATGGCCATTTAGAGCTGGTTTCTACTTGTCCCCTGTACAGCACTTTCTCCAGATTCCCTGAATCCTTTAATGACATCATGCAACCTGAGGATGAAAAACCCAAATTATCTTATTTTAAGACTGAGGTACATTATTTTTAAGTTAATCTATGTTCACCTATTTTCCCAATTAGTCGTTCACAGTGCTGAAGCCTTCTTCATCTTTTTAGTCTTTTGTTCTCTCAGTCTGACACATGTTGTCAGCATCAAAACAATTTTACATTCGACAAGTATTTATGGTTTTAATGATTTACAGAAATAGCTGCATTCTCTTTTTATTTACAGCTTCCAAACATTTTTGGGTACAGAGTGGGGGGTAACCTTTTGAATGAGATTTAGTCAAACTAGGAAACTAATAACCTGCTGCTTCGTAAAATAAAAACTATAAACATTTAGAAACGGTGACCTAATGTTTTGGATTCTTTGTGCTGGATTATCTACCAAAGGCCTGAGGCAAACTTTGTACAGTTCGTTTTATAATTCTCCAGACTGAAAAGCATAAACACTCTTTTGGAAGCTGGAAAATAAGCTGTCACACTGACTGTAAGATGACCTCTGCAGAAGTAAAAGAAAAATCTTGGCTATTATTATGTTGGCATGTCTAAAGGAAGGAAAATGATTCATATAAAACATTATAAAAATGCTGTATTACTTTTGGAACACTGAACAAGTGAATGAATACATCAAAAATAAGAAAAGTAAGAGAGAATAAAGAGACTTATATCCAGTATATCCTTTGATCAGCACGTCCTCATTTTCCACCTCGCTGCAAATGTCATCTCTAAAGCGCTTTGTCCCAAGACTTTTCCATCTCTTGTTAGTCTGTTGGTCCTGTCGTGTACACATATCTGTGTGCACAGCTATTCCTCTCCAGCCTTAAACCCCTGTGGTTGGCACCACAACATAATATTGTCTCACCACGTATATCAAACTGTCTCTCCTCTCAGTCCCTGCCAGATCCCACCATCACCTCCAGAGTTAGCTGCTCCATTACTTCAGGTCCAGTTTCTCCTGTTCTTTCTTTTGCCAATGTTAACTTTCCATTCTGCACATTATTCTTAATTTGACAGTGTACTTAGCTCCTCATCATGCTTTTCACCCGACATACACTGCTAACCCCGACCACCTTTTCTTCACTCCTCTGTCTCTAAACCCTCTCCCACTCAAGTTCTGCTTTTCAATAAATCTATAAAACCTTCGCCTTTGTCTGGGCACTGCTTTTGGGAGCAGCTAGATGCTAAACTTTAACACAGAGATTGTTATTCAGAACCACACTATACCTTCACAGTAGGCATTATCATCTCGCAGTGGGCGGAAGCCATCCTTACAAACACAGCAGTCTCCTGCCTCCAGGTTCACACAGTCAGAGTTCTCCATGCAGCCGTTGCCCTCTGAGCAGAAGTCATGACCTGCGGGAGGCAGGGAGGAAAAGGGTGAGACTCAGAGGATAGAAAAGGAGAGGAGTGACAGAGGCATACAGAGGCAGTCGAAAGGTTATATCATAGCTCCACACCTTTTTTTTTTCCCCTCCACAGTATCTTAACTGTGGTGTTTTTTACTAGTATATGAGGGCAATACACTCAAATATGCTCTCTACATCTGACTTCACAGAAAACTACGCTGCACTATGAATGAGTAGGTAAAAATTTAAAGACCATACTTATTATTTTACAACTTTCAATTCAATTTTCACATGCACTTTTTAACTGCTGCAATTTATTTTAAAATAAAGGAGATCTTTCTTACAGAAAAGAACAGAAAAACTACCCAACCACCTTGTAGAGAGAATTCATTTGAAAAAAAAAATGTGTAAATGTCATGCTGAATGACCTGAAATCAAATGTCAAAATCAAACAGTTAGCATATAAACATGCTCCAAAGGTGTGGTGGTTTCGTGCATTAACAGGTCTGAATTCTTGCATGTTTTCTGAAGCATAAGATCATGCTTCTTCAATACCTCTGCAGACTTTACAGCATCTGCCACTCAAAGCAATCTGCTCCGACTCCGGACAGTTGAGTTCGGGACAAGGCTCACTGGGGACCACTCGATGCATGGTCCTGTCCTGTGAAGAGAGGAGGCAAAATCCTTGTCAGCAACTTCTTAGGTGAACTCTGCCCCCTTCATTTCCTAAGGGCCCAGAGGTAATTATATAGGTAATTATTCATCCATTGTGTTTCCTCTTTCATGGCCCCACTCTCCCTGCTCCCGCTGTGTTCATTATAAGCCAATTACTCATTGGTCAATCACATTTTTTCACCCCAAAAAAACTACCTGTGGAAAGGGAAAGAAGAAGGGGAAAGCACGCTCTTCTTCTCTTGTTATCCTCAGCAATTTACATCAGGATTTATGATGCATCTTTATTACACTAACAGTGAATCAATCTTCTAGATTATCCCTGCATGTGCGTTTAGTCAGAGTGTAAAACCTGATTATGAGGTTCTGTTTCCCTGCATGCCTTTGGCAGGCCAATGTGATGATCTCATCCTTGTACCTCCAACTGATGCCCTTTTAGATTCCAGATTGCCACAGATAGTTCGACAAAAACAACAGACCTCCTCTGTTAATTCCTAGTGGACAAATGTTTTCCTAAGGATAACCTTAAATCAGGAGGTTAAAAAGGCATCCTTATAATATGCCATCTCGGCTCACGCACAGGTAAAGTTCTGGAACAAACTTCCCCCAAAAGTCCCCAAACAACTTTCCAAACAAGCCTTGCCATCTACTTCTGGCCACCCACCACCCAAAACTTGCACCCCCAACCCAACCCGCCTCCCTCGCAGCCAGCAGGCAGACAGAAGATCAGAGACGTGACAAGCAGCTGTCAGGGGAAGCCTGCAGAAGTCTGCAGCAGTGGGCTGACTGACAGCACTTCTTTGATCTGCCTGTGACTGCCAGTCAGTTAACTGGGACTACAGATGGGCCAGGTGTGGGCAAGCAAGCCAGGCAGCTGTCTGAAACTGCAGATTCTAATGGAGCTTTGCAGAATTCATGGAGGAACTGGATGATATGATAGAGCTGGGTGATTAAAAACTTCAAATCATTTTTCTGTGATTGATTGGGCCTGCCTGGAATAATGTCATCAAGCGAATTACTCCCAAAAGTGAGCAACCCACCCATCTGGTGCACCAGGCAGACAAAAGCAAATACTTTGAATAATTGGGGAATGAATCTAATTTGGGACCACTGTGGTATCTGATGATTGGTACTGAAGAATAGATGTGGCATTCTCTGACTGACAGGTATACCTCCTTTTTACATTTTGGCCTCCAAATGTAAAATTGAGTAGTGGGATTCGGTCTTCTTTTCTTTTTTTTCTTTTTTTTTGTAGGACAGCGACAAGACAGATCAATGAAATTGAGCTAAAGCGGACAAACTCACAAGATGGGGTATTGTATCCTGCCACAGTGGGTCACACAGCGTAAGTATTTAGTAAGCTGTCATGCAGAGCAATATGGAAATTAGGAGACTTGAAGTGTTTAGGTCCATGAGGTAATGTGGGGTCTCTTTCTAAAAGACGTTCTAAAGAGCCTTCTAAATGAAAGTGGTTGCGTGTGTGTGTGTGTGTGTGTGTGTGTGTGTGTGTGTGTGTGTGTGTGTGTGTGTGTGCGTGCGTGCGTGCGTGTGTGTGTGTGTGTCGATGTGACTTACCCTGCATTCAAACAGCAGGCACCTGCCAGCAGAGTCACGTACAGCTTTCTGATCTCCTTCCACCAGTTCTCTTCCACCAAATAAGCA
>NW_024582465.1:134039-189982 GCF_018398535.1 Haplochromis burtoni
GTGTGTGTGTGTGTGTTTGCTCGTGTGTTTGTATAGGGGTGTGTGTGTGTGTGTGTGTGTGTTTGCTTGCGTGCGTGCCTTTGTGTGTGTGTGCTGATATGACTTACCCTGCATTCAAACAGCAGGCACCTGCCAGCAGAGTCACGTACAGCTTTCTGATCTCCTTCCACCAGTTCTCTTCCACCAAATAAGCACACAGCTGTTAGCAGACACATAAATGCACACAAATAAATAATTAAATAAATAAATGGCACAATGAACAAATATTAAACAAATATGCACATAAAAACACATTGCTTTTTAAAATCTGCATTGGTTTATCATCTGCACAGGATAATAACCCTACATCTCCCTTTTTTAAATGGCTGTGACCTATTTTTAATTAATTAATGCAGGTCCAAAAAATGTGCTGGTGTAAGACATTTAGACAATATTTAATGATCACCAAAGAGTAGCAGAAATGTTAGCTGAACTGTGTGAAAGCCGTAGAATTACATGTGAGTAAAAAAATACAAATGAAGAATGCAACAAAGCGCTTGCAGTTGCCGGGTTTGGAGATGGAAGGATGCGAACAATGACGCCTTTCATTTCCAAACAGATAACAGCTCAGTACTTATGATGCTTGAGTTTGAACAGCTGTTGAATACATTTTCATTATTTATTTTTTTTATTTCTTTGCATATAGGTATTCAGATTCTATTGATAAGGTAGAGCAGCTAGGCTCATGCTACATGCAGATCAATGATCTCCACAGAGAGCAAAGCAGGGACGGCACTTTCTTATATGGTGTTATTGTAATCTATTGTAGTTAAAACAAAAGCAATTTTTATTAGCTTTTTAAAAATGTATCTGCATTTGTAAACAAGGACCACATAATAGAATAGTAAGTCTTTGCCTGGATAGCCACTGGACATGGTCCCTTCAAAAAAATATTATCTATAGGTTAAGCCAGCACAAAAGCCTTCTGGTTTCCCAGATTGGCCCTTAATAAGTTAATAATGTCTTCAGCTACCAATCAGATGCAAAGAAAAACAAGATGGCCATAATTCATTTTGAATTCATAACCTCATTAATTGGAAAATAATGACTTTCTATTTGAATTTTCTTTATTGTTCTTTCTTTTCAAATTAATTCATCGGTAAAACCTTAGATCGAACCTAATGATCAAAACTGTCTCTTCATATATACACTGATAAAATAAAAATAAAAATAAAAATAAAGGGACACACTGAAAGCAACACTCAATATGAAAAAAATCATGCTGTATACATGAGTCATATGGACTGGGTAATGTGTTTGGAAGGACAGGATGCCACATCACTTGATGGAAATGAAAATCATCAACCTACAGAGGGCTGAATTCAAAGATACTCCAAAAATCAAATTGAAAAAATGATGCAGCAGGCTTTCAACCCATAATAATACAGAATAGTATTGAGTGATTCGTGTGGCCCCTAAGTGCATGTGTGTCATCTTTGTCTGACAATGTTCATCCTCCAGGAACTCCCTGCATATCCTCAGCACATGAGGCCGGGTATTGTTGTGCACCAGGAACGTCTGACATTGGTCCAAGGATGTTGTGCTGATACTAATGGTGGTCAGCCTGCCTAGCAAAGGTCTGTGCATACCTCCATGGATATGCCTCCCCAGATCATTATGGACCCACCAGGAAACCAGTCATGCTGAACCATATTACAGGGAGCATAATGTTCTCCATGGCTTCTCCAGAACGTTTCATTTCTGGCACGTGTTCATCTGTGAAAAGCACTGAGCGCCAGTAGTGGACCTGCAAAATTCTGATATTCTATGTCAAATGCCAATTAGACTCCATCATGCCAAGCAGCAAGCACAGGGCCCACTAGTGGATGTTGGGCACTCAGGCCACACTCATGAAGTCAGTTTCTGATTGTTTGGTCAGAGACATTCACACAGTGTGCTGCTGGAGCTCATTTTGTAGCTCTGGCGGTGCTCATCCTGTTCCTGCAGATACCAGTCCAGCTAATGGTTTAAGGATCTTTTACGGCCGTGTCCAGCTCTCCTCGAGCAACTACCCATCTCCTGAAATCTACTCCATGCTCTTGTAACTCTGCCGGGAGACACAGCAAACCTTCTGGCAATGGCACGTATTAATGTGTAATTGAATTTGTAGGATCCAGAACTGCAAAAACTAGCAAAAGCAACAGAGTGGCATCTAACAGTAAACCCATTCCTGTTTTGTAAGTTGCCTAATTGTTGTACCTCTGGTGCACCTCTTATTAATTTAATTAACACCAAAGCAGCTGAAACTAATTAATAAACCCCCCCCTCCCACACACACACCCTACTGCTACTTAACTAGCCAGTTTAATATCCCAGAGGTTTAACTGACCTGATGCTATACTCTGATGAAAAGGTGTTCTTTTAATGTTTTGAGCAGTGTATATATTCTCTGACATCATACAAATGATTTAGTATGATGTGGGAAAATAATTAAAAGAGCCAAACAATCTGTCACAATATCACCCAAATTAGGGGTAACCACATTTTCACCCCAGGAAGAACAGATGCTTCATTCTGGTTTGGAGCTTCTTATACGGCTTGAAAAGATTTGGGATCTGCATGTTCTCTGAAGAATTCCAATACAAATTTAATCTGAATTGTAAAATCGCATCATCATAACTAATTTACTAGACCTCACAACCAGCGGCTGAAATAATGAGGACAAAAGGCTCTTTAAAAAAAGGCTCATCAGAATTTTATAATCTGCTTACATCCTATCATGAGAGAGCTCACAGTTTAAGCTACACGCAAGGAACAACAATTCGGTTGCTGAAAACTAAGCAGAGGAAATTGGCATGTGTTGCAGGTGGTGAATACACTAAAAACTGGTCAATGCAAGCATGTGTAACTCCCACCAAGTTAAATCAATATAATTTTAAAAAAATGCACCACGCCCATAAGCTAAATACACAGTTGATAAAGAGACACTATTTTTCTCCAGGCTGGCAGAGCAGAAAGATTCAAATATTTTGAAAAGAGGTCAGAGTGACATGTAAGAAAATTATCTCAAACAGAAATTGCACAAGCCCCGAGCTCATTTCTACTTGGTTTATATCCAGACAAACAAAATTACTTCAAAAAAAGGAAGCAAACATTATGACCCTTGTTTTTTAAATGCCACAAAGCTAACAGCATTGTTTTAGAAAATGACCAAATGCTACAAACTAAAAAAGACAAATGATGTGAGAGCTTCCATTTGAAATAACAATTTAAAGGGAAAGTAAGGAGTGTTAGAAATTGTTTAGGGGACCTTTCTTGAAATTCGTAGATGATGTGGATCTAACAGGAAGTTGATCTGAATTGCTGTTGTTTGTAAAGAATAGAGGCTCTTGTTCAGATTGTGAGGTTTTTTCTTGTTTCATCTGAAAAAGATTTGACTCATACTGTTCTCTTTTTGTAACTGCTGAACCCAAATCTGTGCGTCTCCGCTCAGCCGTGACCGCAAACACTAGTTAGATGTCAAGAGTTATTTAACAGTGCTGTTTAACGTGCATCACGCACTCTGTCCTTATTATTTACACTTTTTTTGTGAGACCTTTTTTTTAAAGCCCTCAGGTGAGTAGAGTTGAACCAAATCAAGCGTGTCAAACTCAATTAAGTAACAACAGAAGAAGTGATGGCATAATTAATATGCAGAGGGAGAAAGCACTCCTGAGTGAGGCACTGAGGAGAAGCCATTTCATGTAACTGGGGGTTCTTGGGGTGGTGGAGGTTAAAATAATCACATGGGCAGAAAGCGTGTGTTTGATGAGCAGTTGGGGTCAGACAGATCTAGTCTGATACAAGGGGGAGAAATGATTGACACTGGAGGTCAGGCCCTATCACAAAGCAGCGTATCATAAAAGCGAAGGACTTCTGAAACAGCCATTTGGCGCTCTACTTGACAGACAATCACACACAAAAACATAGAGACTCAGAACTCCTCCCTGGAAGGCCCGGCGCTGTGAGATAAGCCTTTAATTTGGAGAGCAAATCATGTCTTTGTAGCAAGGAAACTTGCGGTACACTTCTCTCCAAAGCGAGAGCACGTGTAATTAGCTGTGTGTTTGTCTACCTCATTGACACAAGGGAGAATAGGGATATTGAGTTTAAGGGCATTACTTGCTACGTGTTTGTATTTGGGTAACACGGCAGCAGATTTACAGTCCCGCTTAAAGCCCCTGCGTATCGGCCTAGGCCTATGGTTCCGTGGAAAAAGATGCTGACACGAGATGATTAGCATCCCAGACTAATTGTCTCTTCCTGATAGAGAGTAAATCTTGTCTATTATTTGCTTTTGCAGCATTTTCACTGTGTCATTCGCTTACAAGCAAAGCCGGAAGAGGGATGGCAGAAGTGCGTGGGTGCTTGTGATGAAGAAGCTCTCAAATGAAGTCAGCCTGCACAAGACGTGGAGTCAAATCTGCTAAGAAATACTATACACACGCACAGAGTCTGGTACATTTTTCTATCGCTCATATGGTGTGTAACCTTCAACACATCTCAGGTGAGAACACCAGTTATTGAAAACACTCAGACGTACGGTAATAAATTCCTTTGCTTAATGCATGTGCTAGATTGTGTTCTATAAGTTGGCGGGCAGTTCTTTTTGCCTCTCAAAAGAAAATATATCACATCTGTTAAAGTTTCATTTGGGATACTATCAGCAGAATGTAAAAAAAAAAGATAATACGATAATACCCACTGAAATCCATTTTTATTGAGAGGGGAATTGAGAGAATATGAGATGCAGAGTGCTGCGGTGAAGAGGCTAATAAGAGTTCATTGCTTAGCTCAAAGTCTTTCGGAAAAAAGAAAAAAAAAACAGACCCTCTATGTAGCAATGTGATGAAATGGAATTATTTATCCAGCTAGAACATATCAGTGTTCAAAAGTTAATAAATGGACATTTATGGAGACACTATTGCCAGTGTGATTATGAGCATCGTTTTAGACCCTTCACATTCCCTTCCTCTTCACTTTTCTCACAGCCTCAACATGCCATGCCATAAATAGGAACTAGTTTACATCACATGCAGCGATCCCAGATTTACTGGCTCATGTCTGTGTGACTGGTGGCCATCTGTGTTTTGAAAGCCAGCTAGTGAATAATTGATTGGTCCATGTATATGCAAAAAGGATGGACTCATCTCAAGAGACATGTTAGGAGGTAGCTTAGCAACACAGCAGAGCCCTGGTCAATTGTCAGGCAGCCCTTGTGGAGGCGTTATATGTGCTCTAAATCTGGTGATGGAGGTTGTTTTGCTGTTATGTGTGCGCGTTTGTGCGCAATTGTGTCCATGATTGTATGAGTGTAGGAGGGTGCTGAGGTTAAGGGTACTTCACTCACGCTGGCACTCCTTGCAGCAGGCACCCTTTACGTAGGCAGGCACTGTGCCCGCCGGGCACTGAGGGGGAGGGCAGGAGATGGCCTCACATTGCACCGTGCCATTCTGGTAGAGAGAAACACAACACTTAGTTTAAAGAGTGACTAGTAGAACTCAAGTGACACTGGGCGTTTGGTGCTTGAACTGATACATATTACTTCAGTATCAACAATTCTAAAAATCTGACTATATTTATATTGATTTTCTTTTTTGGAAATAATCGCCTAAATTGGGCAAATACTACATTTTGAACAAGATATATAATAATTAGGATTTAACATTAAAAAATAAGACTGGAAAAACTGGAAAACAACTAATATCGGGTTTTACCGATACCCACACTGATATTTGGTGATTTAAAAATCTGATATGTCGGCCAATATTGTTTTTTTCTTTCAAACGCAAATAGATTTCCCCAATAATTGTCCTCATTAACATAATATAACAATGCTAATTAAATATAATCTTTACTTGGAATACTCGAGAACTCCTGGCAGTACTGTTTGGTGGTAATTGGTGGGGTACTGCAGGAAAGTTACAGAGCGCCCTCTGGTGGGCAATCTATGCAGTGTCGACACTCATAAAATAGTTGAAGGGTGTTTCTCACATCTCTTCCTTTTTAATTTATGTACTGGCTTTTATAAATGATGATGAAACAGCTAATATCAAAGGCTGATATTGGCTAATAACATTGTTTCTGGACTTCAAACATACATTGGAATTTCTGTCAGCCATTTTTAAATCCTTACTGTCCAACATACAATTGAAGCTAAACACAGTGGTCCATCAATAAATTATATTTTTATGAAGCTAGTATTTGTTGATTTTTTGGTAATGATGAACTACTACATTATGTTGATGTTTCTATTATATTGTTCACCCCATTTGTATAACTGGCATAGGCTAAATGCATGCAAGGCTGCTATTGAAATTAATGCATTTTAGACTGTAATTATGCCATTATAAATACATTATAAATCACAGGATGCACAGATGTTTGCAGCTTACTCAACCCCCCAAATCCTATGTTGCATCTTCTAAATATTCAGAGGGTTCTGGCCAAGCCGAGGACTATGAATACTGTGCTGCGAATCCACTAAACTGAAGATTTCTACAGTAATCTGCATATCTAACATATTTCAATACTATCTCCTTTTCTCCGGCTGTTACTGTAATTAACATAGTTTCCACGGATGAAAGCTCTGTGACAGCAACATTTATGAACCTGATCCACATAATTGATAACATCTTAATGCATGACCTTTGAATTTTAAAGGTCACAGCTAATTACCACACATAAGGTAAGAACATATCCCATTTAATGCCTTAATTGCAGCCCAGGAGTGGCAAAACATCTATCCCGACGAATGAAGCGATTTCATTGGATGAGTGGGTAGAACAAATCCCTGATGATAATTATCATCTGTCAAGTGCAATTAGGTGCGGTGCACTGAGAGATATGTGATTTCCTATCTTTTGCATGTTGGGCAGTGGTGCGCAAAGTCATCTCATTGGCTGGTTGGAGCAGTTCAGTAGCAGTGAATGAGTTTCATGTTCCGAAGCTGAGTAGACTGAAAGCCAGTGAAATCTGTTTGTCGATGTAGTACAAGCACAAGATCTCCAGCCGCTTATAATTCTTCTTTTGGCAATTATTCACACTTTGTGCAGCACAAAGTAGACCCTTGAGAGAATAGCGTATTATTAAGCACTGCTGTTGATGCGTCTAATCCTGAGTACTGTGGAGGTTTTTAATACAGTATCTTTTCTTGGGTAACTAGGGCAACCCTCAAGCTAGTGCATGAAAATAATGATACTACAAGCTGTCAACAACGGTGCCCCTGCACTTTGCACCTCTACCTCACCCAAACCCCTATCTTCACACACTTGATCAACAGGGGTTCAAGACAAAAAGGCAGCTTACAATAAGAGCAGAGAATGTATGTCTACACACAGACGCTTGCATACACAGTCGCACATCAACTGAGGCATGCACACGATACAATAAATACAACAATGCATGATTAAAAATGCATGTTGTCAGACACAAATGCATATCCCATTCATACAAATGCCCGCACACATTCATATCTCGCTCACATGCCTGCAAACATATAATCACACACAGCGAGACAAGTACATAATTTCAGACCCAGTATGTTCAAATGCACACAATCACAAAACCGAATGTCCCCTCCCCTTTCCTTTTAATGGTCAGACACACACACACTAGCATGCACGCAGAAGCAGTCGAGCACCCTCGTGAGAAGCCCCACCGTGCATGTGCAATTCCTGCAGCCATCTGTCCAGCTTTCATCCTCCCTGTAGACGACCCCCTTGACGCTGCAGGTTCTCTCACAATAGCAGCCATCCAGCCCATTCATCTTCTCCTCCGCCCTGGACAGCTGCACCACCAACACCCGACACACACACACACACACACACACACACACACACACACACACACACACACACCCCCCCACACACACACACACCCGAAAGACAAAAACCAAGTAGAAAAGAAGACATGAGTCAGCCTCATTCTATGTCTATATTCACATGAAAAAAGGAGCTTCGAAAGCAAACCAGTAGCATCACAAAACTCATACTATTAACACCTCATACATTCTCAGTCTCTCCATCAGAAGAGAAAAGAGTTCATTAATAGGCAGAGCCAAATGTTAATACGGCTCTGAATGCCTGTTGCTGTGAATGTTAATAACAGAACCGTACTGACAAGGGGATATATTTTACTCATTTAATTCAAAGGAGCAATTACCGTTCCTCTCTCTGTTTTGGATTAAATGTCAAATCAGCACAAATAACATACACATTACATTACCTTGCTGGATGTTTTTGCAAGTATATCCTGTAGCTCCATGATTTTCTGCACTAGTCCATGGAAATCATTGCAGGTTGGACATGCTGACATACAAGGAACAATACAAAAGTAACTTAAGTACGTGCAATAACGTGGTCATCATATCTAAAAATCTATGTTAACTGCATCATAACTATAGCAGATAAAAACCTGTCTAACAATATAACAGTTTTTAAACACTTTTAATAGTAGAAACAGTTCAGTAGTTTAACAGTAATAGTTAATAATTAATAATAACATTAATAATACTTGCTAATGTGTTTTTCTTTGAAGGAGGAAATTTCACTTGTTATTTTATATTACAAAAAAATGTCCTCTCTGTAAAAGGGTGTAATTTACTGGAAAACACATTAAGCAAACTTTTTGAGGGACAGGAACATATAATCCATGTGAAAAATCATTTTAAAGCATGAGGTGTGGGTGTGTGGTTTTCACTCTCTGCAAAAATAGTTTTTGTCTGCAGAAACTCTGACAATGAGATCGGTAAAACAGCCACCTGGAATATAAAAAAGGTTCCTAGTGAAAACACATCATCATAGCGCACAATAAAACATTTCACTGTACAACCAGTGATTGAATGGGGAAAAAAACATTGTATCAGAACATTTCTAAATCAAATAGTCTCACAGATTGCCACTTAAAAGTAATGTGAAACCGATTTCTGAAATATGCCTGATACAGTTTATTTCATCTAGCATATTTTCTCAGATAAAATTTCACAGCTTTTTGCACTGATATAAACAGCTGGTTTCTTTGTCCTCGCAAAACTGAATAAAACTGAACCATCATCAAAATCGTGGCAACAATGAGGATAACGATCACACAAGAAAACCCACTTTTTGCTGATTGACTAACTGCAAAACACCCCACAACTGTTAAACGCCTTAGCGCTACTCAGGATTTAAAAATACTACTAATAATAAATAATAATATCAAATAAATACAAAATGTACGTTTTATCTATACTGTAATCTAAAAGTGGGGTTGCAGGTAAATAAGTTAAAATCGGTGTAAACTAAGTTGGAGGGTTATTCAGAATCAACAGTAATGGGATTACTGCACTCACTTCTGTTAAGGTCTGGACACTGTGAGATGTAACCCTGTGGCATCACCAGGATCTCCACGTCCTGCATCACTCCCTACATACACAGACATAACAACCTTTTGATCATAGGGAGTAACACCTCATGCTAAAAAGAAGAAAAATATAGAAGAAACATCAAGCAGGTGTAGTAAATACATGAGTACTTTGAGAGTTGGGAGTGTGGGTAGGGTGGTAATATTTCTCTAAGTTGTCTAAGTAATTAATGTTTGAGATAATGTGGGACCCAAGCATATGTATCCTCACAAAAATAAACAGGTAGAATTGTGTTTTTCACTGTGAAGTATGACAGACAGGTTGTTGGGTGATTGTTGGATAATATGTGTCCCAGACTGTCGCTCTGATCAATCATCTCATATCTGCAAACCTACAGGAGGTTAATTATGTGGCCAATTTAGCTGGAACGTGGATTTTTTTTTTCCAATCTCCTCTGATAAGCATAAACAGGAGATAGAGATTCAATCATTTCACAAGTCCAAATTGTCCTACGTCCGAATCCCAAACACATACCTGTGTTCAGACACTCTGTTGCCATAGTAACCAGGTCCATTTCACTCCATGGGTGCATTTATTACCTTTACAGAAGTGGAACAGTGCAACTTAGGAGAAATTGTTTTTTTAAATTGTCTCGCCACTTCAATTTGCCAACCATAAATTTAAAATCCTGGGGAAATTATTTGCTGATTTTTCACGGTAACGTGCAGAAATGGCAGAAGATAGGAGCTGTGTCGATCAAATTTGAAATAACACTATTTACTTACCGGCACAGTATAAATTCTGCAAAATACAACTGCTACAAACTATAAACAGAAACTGTGTTATAATGTGTATTGCATATTACTTGCACATTATTGTTTTGTTTAAACTAAGATGCCAAATTACAGTTATTTGCTTGCATCCCTGAATAGGAAATTTTTAGTGGTTAAATATTGTTGTGTTTGTGTGAAAGAAGGGAGCTATTATTTAATAACTGTGCCCAACAATATTTTAGAAAGTAAAGAGGGATTTTTTTTAATGGGCAGTGAGAAAATACTTAATATTAACACATAGAAAAAATTAATCCAGTTTTTGATCTGCAAAAATTAGATACCCTACCAGGCCAAGAAAAAAATGAACTACTGAAAAATTCTGACTTGATAGAATTCATAACTTCAGTTACTAGATAAGACATTTAGTTATCTATAGTGTCTGAATGTAAAAAAACAAACAAACAAACTTCTTGAGTAAAGAAGCAACAGTGCATGTGCTCTGTCTAAAGTCTTGATGATTTTCTCATTTTTAGCTAACACATACAGATATTGACCATTTCTCTATGTGTGTGGGCGTGCATGTGTCCTAATGAAGTAGTGTTTAAAAAAGACGAAAGAAAAAGAAAAAAAGGAGATGTCTTCCCAGCAACTAATCAAGGATTCACAGATGCTGCTGTGTGACAAGATTAGTGGGTGACCTCCAGAGCTTCTTTCATCAACCAATTAACACAGAGGAAATTCAAATGCCAGGACATAGTGTATAAAGCATTAACAGGTACACATACACACAGCCATCACCGCACCATCAAACACAGACCTAGTCACCAGCAGATTGATTAAAGTAGTTAAAATTGCTAGTAAGCTGACATTTTGCCCCAGCAAGTCTCCCCAGGTGGGAAATTCGGGAGTGCGGTCTAGTCTGAAAGAGGCGATATAAGTCTCTCTGTCTGAAAAACAATACTATAGACTAAGCTTAATGAGCATAGTCCAGAGGCTATTTAATGATTTCTCCCAAATAAGCATGGTGGGGGTTGCTGAGATAATTGCACTGGGCTTAGCTGCAGACTAAGGCACAGGGAACAAACAGTGACAAAAAAATGTCAATTCCTAGGGTAGGCAGAGCAGCTCTCAAATTAAAATGGTAAGCCTTGAGAAATGCATGCAATTAAATCCAACAGCTATAATAAATAAAAACAAACAAGCCAAACAAAGAGGGAAAGGATACAGTATAAACCAAGACTGAGTACGGGGTGAAAAGATGGTGCCGCAGCTGAAATGAATTACTTGTTTGTGCTATTCTGAATCATTTATGGCTTAGTAATGACAGATCAGGAGAGGCATCAGCATGCATATATTCTGGAAAAGAGGTTTTTATTGCAGCATTAACCTTGAAGAAGCCATGAGCAGCGTTTCTTTGTCCGAGCCAAAAGGAAGTATCCTCGGGTATGTCCATGTAGGGAGGTTCCACCACCCGCTCATAGATCCTGAAAAAACATGATCATAAATTGGTCAACGGCTAAAATCACAAAAAAGTCAGTTATGCTACCTGTTTGGCTCATGTGATGAAAAGATGCCTCCCCACCCCCCACCCACACTGCAGGTCCTGCCCTTTTAAATCCTTCTGTTAACTCTTTCCCTATGCAGGGTATAGATAGCCACATGCTTTCTTGGATGCACATGGCGTTGCCGTCTGTTCTCTTATCGTGCCAAGAAGGATCATCACACGCAAACAGTGACTCCCATGTCATAGTGAGCAGCAGAGGCATGTAAAAACGCCGGTTTCCTCAAGGTGAGTTCAACCTGCGCCGGACCCATGAGACATATGGCCGATGTCGATACGTGCATGCCAGAGTCAGCAAGTGAACACGGTCCATACACAACGCAGCACGCCATGGCCTAAAAACACAAACCGTAGTTTAAAGCGCCGTATTGTTACCTAACAGGTTTTGGTTTCACTATTGTCTTTCAGTGAGTTTCTGCTTTTGGAGAGATATTACACATTGTATTTTTCCATGCAAAGACACAGACAAAAAAACCCTGAAAGATGATCCAGAATAGATTTGATCACTTAGTTTAAAGTAATTTAAAGTCCTATTTAAATTAAAGCACCACATGCTAATTCAGTATGAGAAATCTCTTTTTTCCCCAAATTTAAAATCGGTATCTCTCTAAGCCTGGAGTCATTGCAATAATTTTTACATGATTTAACATAGCAGTATCTATTGCCGTGTGAGTTGGAGGCTTACAAATGCAACTCATTGCAGAAACTCAGAAAACAGATTTTATGTGAATTAATTATATTATGGCAGATCAGGTCATTCAGATAATGAAGGTCCTTGCGCGGTATGTTGCATGAGATTAGTACATGCAAAGTTTGAAGCTGATACACAAGCGACACTTAAATCTGTATTTTTCCTTTTAAAAGCGAAGACTCTCAATTCAGGATCTTACCTGTTACAGTCCACATGTAGTATGATGTGAGATGCACTGATGGCGACAGAGACCTTGTGCCACTGGTCGTCAGCCAGGCTGTAAGGGAACACCTCCGTGTGATCCTGCTGCCCTTTGGTGCGATAATGAAGGCGTACTTCACTCCGTTGGCCGCTGCTCTCGAGCTCCAGGAACCTGCAACACAAAAGTTCCAGCAACTTAAGTAAAAACCATGGTAAGTTCTGTGACACCTTCCTGCGTCTTACAGTGTTACAAAGTCGTGTTGCTTAAAAAAATGTATTTGTCACACAAAGAAATGCAAAACTGTCTGAACTCCTCTATTAAGAATTTGATCACATTAAAGGCTAAACATAGGGGTGCTGTATTGCTGTCTAATGCAACATCAGCAGCACACAGCAATGGCCCGCATGCAGCGATTCAACTCTTTACGTTAGAGCATTAGCATTCCAGGAGAATCCTCTTCTCCACACCACCGAGATTCACCCAGCACAGTGACACTAATGGAAAGAGCTGCCGATACACACTCATCACCTCAGCGTTTTAAAGACAGACTTATTTGAACAAGAGTCATTTTCAAGAAACATTATTCAAAAGAAAAATAGACAGTGTAGCAATGGAATTGATTTATCTGCAAACCACATCTAATAGATTTACTCTCCCCTAGCCATGCATGCACATTCATCTTGACTCCATAAACGCACTAGCTAACACTTTGGATGCTGAATTATTTCTGCCATGTTTTAAATGAAACCATGCAGTGCTGCTTTGTTGCATATGAATGGCTGGGAAGGCTAATCATCAGTGAGAGAAAGTCATTAACATCCCTGTGAGCTCTCTTCTCAGGACCGACTTTAATGTACAGACTGTTCAATCAACGCATTATGTGGAATTTAGATTGCTGTTCTGATCATCCAACGGCTCAGCTACCACAAAGTAATGGAAAACATTAGCATGCTAACTGCAGATAGTGTCTCATCAGTTTTCGATTCACAATTACAGACTCGACGCTTGCATCGTTGATGGACTGTGAATAATACTCTGGCATACAGGGTGATTTTCTTTGTTTATTTGACTAGTGTGTAAAACATCTAAATGCTTATCAAATACAAATATCCAGTCTGCTCATATGACAGAACAGAGAGTTACTAAATTTAGAGCAAAACTGCAATCATTGGGCAGGGAGATTTATTCTGACAGGCTTCACTGTACTAAATGAGCTATACTTTAGTTTCCCAGTGATACACATGCATCACTGAACTTTCTTAAAATGTATTTTATTTAGTGTATTCCATTCATGTATCTGCAAATAAATCCAAAATTAGCTAATGCTCCACTTTACCTGTGTACGACAAAAGCCGTTTTACACACGTGGTGAAACGAGAAGTGATCTTACCTGTGTTCAGAATGATGGATGGAGAGGATCACCCCAGAGTTCAGGTGATCCTGTTTGAGGGTCACCAACACAGTAAACTCATTCTTGCCTCTTAGCTTCTGGACCATTTGCTCTGAGACCTCCACGGGAGCTTTTACTTCCCTGGAGGACCCTGGATTAAAGACAGGGATTAGAAGAAATTATTAATACCATCAATAAGTACGTCCTCAGAAAGACTGTCTATTCATCTGACCAAAACATCCCCACTGGGAAAATAAACTCCAGAACTAACAATGTGTCTTTAGCTAGAGCTGGATCAAGAGACCCTGAGTCTTTATGGGGTTTCCCATAAGTTTTTCTTTTTCACTCACTGCATTTCACTCTTTGTGCTTACTTACTTACGTACTTTGCATTTAATCATTAATTATTATTAATTACTGGCTTTCTTCCATACTTTGTTTCCTGTTATGTCTCCCTCTTCCCTTCTCTCCCAAACCAGTCACCACAGATGGAAGAAACATGAGGAATCTTCTCATTAAAAAGGGAGTTGCTGTTGTGCTTTGGTTCTATATAAATAAAAATTAAATGAGTTATCTATTCTTTTTCAGCTCCTTTAACGATGTATGAAAAACAGAAGTTCTGGTTGAAGCAGTGAATCGACACAACTTTTCCTTTTCCTTTTGTTGTTAACTCTATTACCACTATTGATATATAATATTAACAATTTAGTAAGAATAACAAATTAGTTGATGTGAAAGTTATGAGTAAAATGTGCTCTAGTGAATCTGCTGTATTGTGGAAAACTAGACAACATTCTGCTGGGATTTTATAAATATTTCATGTAGTGACATAAGACAAGCCTGATAAATTTAAATTCATGAAATAAAAATCAGCACTAAACATTCAGAGCATACTTACTGGCACAAATTACAGTTTATTTCTTAAAGTGAGAGCAAAATGCTAAAGAACAACAAAAAAGTGCCAAGCTTAAAAGCTTTATTAAGCTGCAAGTCAAATACTTCCCAAATAAAACCTTTGACATTTACTGCATTCATTTGGAAAACGGCTTGAGTACTGTTTTTGGTCCAAGAATTTTTCATATATATAGTTTATTGTAAACTCATGACTTCCTAATAAAGGCCAGCTGCTGTAAATCTCACCTCAAGCAAAACTTCTGAAGTTGTCCGCCTGCAACAACCCTTTGCTGCCAAATACTGTACCAGCTGGACAGTGATGACCACCTCTGTCTAATATGCTGTTTGTCCTTTGTATTGTAGGATAATTGACCCACATAAACACAAAGAGACCTGAGAATGCTCTGTGGTATCTGATACAAACATTTTTTAGCTCCAGCATCTTCAAAGAGCTGTGAATTACATCAAAGTTGATCCCGCACATCCTGTGTTTTGTCAGAAACACTCATCTCATCAAGTCTTCAAAATGGGACTTCAGAAAACAGTGGGTAATGTCACGGTAGCTACATCCATTTTTTAAACTGTCTTCGACAGCTATTCACCGCTTCTAGTCAAAGGCGCGCCACAAGCCCTGTCATTTTGGAGTTGCTCTAACCATAGTCATCTACCATAATGATTTGGCCCTTGTTGTTCTGGCCTTTACACCCACCTACAACACTAAGGCTGTATCAGTGGATGATGATAAACAACAGTCAGAGTGCGTGACAACAGCTTGCCAATCAAGGTGCTCTTTTTTTTTTCCCTTTTGACTTGTTTTCCTGTGTGAACACACAAGTTCACGTTCCCACATTTGCTCTCTTTCAAATTACCGTTGTGAACCACTCTCATCTCAAAATAAGCGAAAACAGAAGAGGAACATTTCTATTTCTAAAATTGGAGCTTAATGTAGCCGTGTGTTTGCAGAGATGCTAGTTTATCTCGTGTCTTTAACCTTATTTATGTCACCAGGTGTTGTGTGAGTTTCTGGTAAAAGACCCTGCTGTGTGTGAGGTGAGCACAGCCAGAGCAGGAAGAGATAGGTGAGCCACCTTTATGCATCAAACAGACTGATCAAGTTAGCAGAGCTATGATAAAAAGAACAATAATCCTAAAGCAAACTTAAGTGTAAATCATTTATGGCTGTGTGTGAACGTCTCTCTCCAGCTGGTTCTTTCTCTTTATGCTGGAAATGGGGCATAACCTCTTCTCTGTCTTTGCCTCTCTGGCCAGCAGTTACAGTGCAGCTGTATGTCTGGACCACATACTATGCACAATGTACAGCAGATTCCTCAATCTTAATGGCTGCATGGCAGCTATGGTATTGGTTATTGGCATAAGATAATTAGACTATGGAGAAAACTGCTCAACCCTAATGTTTACTATAACTTAACTGCTGCTAATATATCTTAGAAAATAACAAGTGCTCTTGCTAAAAAAGATCAACATTATTCATCATCTGTCATCATTTGCCAAAGGGGATAATGATTTCTCTCACTGGTGCAGGCTAACTTAAAAATCAGGTCAAGTTACTTACTCCTAGGTGTAGTATTGGAATAGCCGTATTAAGCTGAGGACTAGAGGAAAAATAAGTAATACGGGTGCTGGTGTGGATGGGAGGGTATTTTCTGTGTGCAGTTAGCTGGTAAACTCCTGTTCCACCAGCGTGCCCCCTTTCCCTCCCCACCAAGTCTACACAGACGTCTATGTTACTTTAATGGAAGCATCAATAAAAGATGACGTTTCTCAGAAGCAATCACATCAAAGAGCTCACTTCCAGCTACGGGATGCATGCACGATGCCCTGGCACACTTAAGCGCTCCAGGAAGCTAGCATGGTGGCTTTTCCTCAGTGTATTAGCATTACTTCCAGCTGGTGGGAGTAGCCAATTAACACAATGCAATGTGAAACTTCAAGAAACGCTGTGATGAAGACTGAATACGCATACTCATCACTTACATAAGACACAATGACAGCATGCTTTAAAAAAAAGGCCTGTTTCGATTCAGTTGTGGTACTTGCAGTGTACACTTATAGTGCAAGCATTAGCTTTTTTTTTCTTCTGATGCAGGCTTTTAAGCCCATTAGGTGCATATTTTGAGTCATTTCTCTTTAAACAAAAGCGTACACTAGATTTGTCTCACACCAAAGGAAATGCACAGGGCAGGGATTCATGCATTTTGCATCACCAGTGGAGTATCATCCTAGTGACATTGGCTGGGGTGGGACAGATGGCCCAATGACTGCAACAGGGGTTCTGCTGAGCAATAATCTGCTGCTATCAACAGATCCTACTTAGTAACCAATTCCAAATGGCACTGCTGACAATAATCTCAGAATGAGTTTGTATTCATCAAATTATTAAATGGTAATTTAATCTGTAGTCAGATTTAATTGCTTTTATTAAGAAAAGTCATATATTTATTGTCATGGTCTCCTGCCCGGCTACATGTGTTGTTTGGTTTTCTCTCTCTCTCTCTCCCTCTCTGCCTGGGCGGAGCTCACTGTGGGCTCCCGCCCTTGGCCCACACACCTGACAACAATCAGCTGTCATCACCTAGGAGCACTATTTGAGGCTGGAACACAAATCTTCTTGTCGCTGGATGATTGTACTACAGACGTTAGTGATTCTCCCAGCTCCTGTGAACCTGTGCTTTGTGAGTGACTTCCCTTTCTTCTGCTACAGAGACTTTCCTCCCCGGACCTGTGACCGCCCTGCCGTGTGAACGTGTGTAAGTTTGGGCAAGAAGACGTGAGCGAGTGTGAGAGAGCTTCCCTGTGATTCCCTGGAGTTTGGATTTCCCTTCACTGTGTATATCGTGCACTAGTGCTGTAAATAAACTGTTTTTGGAGCCGTCTAACCGCTCTGCGCTTGAGTTCCTACTACCAGATTGTGACATTTATAGTCTTTGATATTATGCACGGGTCAATCTACTGTCATGCCATGAGTTGAACAGAAAGTAAAAATGACATCTCAATCATGAGCAAAATAAGCACAGCAGGAGCATTTGTCAGGGCGGGGCCCAGGGTTGATGAGGCAGGGGGGGGATGGTAAGGATCAAGGAACCTCTACTACTTGTCTGCTCTACAACTTGGCAGCTATGAGCCATTGGCTATATGTGGACAACTCTCATCACCCATCTTATTACTTTAAGAGAAGGGGCATCTTTATATGGGTCTTTAAGGGCTTGTCGAGTAGAGGCTACATTGGCATGGAGCAAAAAGATCTGTCTACACTGAATGAATTCAATCCGGCAAAGATTAAGTTAGCATATGTATTAGGAGCATCTCTGCATTCCTTTAAACATATACGTGAAAAACGAGTAGATGAGTTTGTGCTGCGATGAGTAGGACAACTTTCCCGTGTGCCAAATCAATAAGGCCCTGCTGAGGGGGGCCTTTGGTCAATTATATATTGGCAAGTGCCTGGATGGGACAGCCACCTGCTCCTAATGACCACTCTGATGTGAGTTACCGACACAAAATAGCTTGAAAATGATGACACGGTGCATAAAATTCTAATCAGCGTATTTTCGGTGCAATAACACATCTCACGTCATCTGTTGTCGATGTTTACAGGCTATAAGGAGCAGCTGATAGTGAAGAAGCTGCTTTTGAGACACACAGAGTTTTATCAGCTGACTAAAGATCTCCAAAAGCCTCAGGCTCAATAGCATCCCTCGGAAGCGCAGCTTAGGGCTACAGCCTAATCTTATCTCCTGGGTACATTCTGCTTTATTAGTTATACTCAGGCCACGATTTCCATCCCTCAGCTTCACGTCTAATCTTTAACTGTCTAACGGTCTTATTTTGTCTGACCCATGGTACACAAGCCGAGCACTCCCATTCACCCATCCACCCCCACGCACTCTATTCTCATAGAAAAATATTGGCAGAACCGCACCAATCATCAGCTAACACATTTAGCATTTCGAACAGGTGCCCCCACAGCACAGCGTGAGAGGCCAGATACGCCCAGCTTTGCCACAATCCTTTTCTCACACACTGCTTTCATGTCGACCTGCGCTCACAGAATGGGAGTTTTTCTAGTGAACAGACGCCGAGTTTCTGTCTTCCCACCACGCAAAAGGCATTGGTAAGCGATTTATAAATTTCTCGGAGTGAAATTGCTACTAAAAGCAGCATCGCTGATATTAAGTATGAAGATTACAGCCTCGTTTTTATGCGAATAATGAAGAGTTTCGTTCTCCGGTCTCTAGTGGATTGCCAGAACAAAATAACACCTCCTACATCTTTTGCAACAACTCTTCAACAACAGTTTCCAAATAAGCGATGTTCCTATCAGTTAAGAGGGACTGAGCCATGAGCTGCAGAGAATGTATAAAGCCAAGAGGGGTCCAAATAACGCATTGATGCAATCAGAGGAGGGAAGACCCAACGCTGCCATAAACCATGTAAACTTGTCATATTACACAATGTTTTTACACAAGACATTTTATCTGCTGGCCTGAGTGTAGAGGGATGTGCGTGGGAGGGACAGGCAAGAGAATATCTCTCTTGGAGGATTAGAATAATGATAAACTCTCCGCCAGAAGCAAACTCAAAACCCTTCATTACTATCAATGCACGCGCACAATCGCCTGTGAACGCATGCACGTAGACGAACAGGTGTGGACAGCAACACATACGCAGACACTGTAATGCCAACATTTTGCCTAGCCTGCGCAACTCTAAACAAACACTGCGTCAGTACAGAGAGAGAAACGGATGCAGAGGTCTGCGGTAAGGTACCTCTACATACACTAGACACATATACAAAGACCAGCCCCCTAAAGGTCGTTACAGCTCCTAGATATTCCGCCACACTCAGGCAATCTGCATTCGGCGGACCATCTCCCCCCCTGCTGTGTCTCCACTCTCCTGGAACAAATACTAAACTGAGCCAAGGGCACCTCCAGGAGTGCCTTGGCCAGCAATATTTTCCCAATTCTCAGATCGCCTCCTCGGTGACCGCCTGTCTGACATTCACACATACACACAGCTAATGACAGCCTTCCAGCCACCCAACTGTATAACAACCCTGGGGGGATAGAAATATCTCCCCCTCCATGGTCACTGGAGCTCCTGTGTGGAACAGAGGATCAGGTTTGCCTCAGAAGGCAGCAAGCAAAAATGACTGACCACAGGGAGTTGTGGATAATGTCAGTCATCAGGAAAGATTGGACAACTTTTCTTTGAAATACAGCACAAGACACAACGACTGCTGTATATGGAAGGATATGGGATTATTTTATATGAATATAAAATGCAGGTGGAATGGATCAAGCAAGCTCTGACCTCAGGTAAATTTTGCTTTTAGCTTCAGCTTCACCGACAATTCTGTTTGGTTCATCTTTAAGCAGAACAAAATGTTATGGTGTTAAAGATTGCTAAGAATAAAGTTCACATCTAACATTTATGTTAACATCTAATGTCTAACATTAGCCCCTGAGTCTTAAAAATGTTTTTATTCTGAAACCTGCTAAAGAAAATTGTCCACACTGCACAATTTTTCAAAATGTTTTGGGGAAAATTGGCTTCAGGCAGAATAAAGCAGACCTTTGTTACCTTACACTTTCAAGAAAAATTACTCTTGGTCCTGGAAAATTCTTGAAAGAATGAGTTTCTTGAGTTTCTGTACATATTATAGTCTTCTTGTTAGGTTTGTATTCATCCTACCTGAATACAATCATGCCTGTATTCATATTTTAAGGCTGGGATTACACTATATTACCTTAGAGTCCATTTGGCAGTTGCATGCACAGTTTGCACCCTTAAAATGTAGTATCTGCACTGACAATTGTACCAGATCACAACAAATTAGAGGCTACATCTCCTCAGAGCTTCACGCACGCCCGCTGAAGATAAAATACACACCACTTGGACACTTACAGCACGTATGCAATATGCAATAAACCTGTGTTACTAGTCGCTGTAATCCAGCCCATATTGCCACAAAGCGATGCCTTCTGCATGCTGTTAGAATATGAGTGATGAGGATAAAATCGCTAATCTTTGTTCCACACAGAAACGCAGAACTTCAGCTTAATGTGAGGCTACGGCAGTGTGAGACAGTCAGCTAGGGATTTTCCACACTCAATCTCTTCTAGTACCAAATTATCACTTTCTTTTCCCATCCCTCTACGTTGGCTCATCAAGGAAACACTCTGTGAATCCACAAAGAAGGAATTTCATAATAAGGACTCTTTGACTTCAGGAAAACCCAACTGACTTGTCTGAGGCTGTAAGAGCTTCATGTTAGCTTCAGATTCACTTTGGAGAGCATTTTCACACGGAGCACGGAGGAATGTGGATTCTGTTCCTCTATTACTTTGGATATAGATTTTTTTTGAAGTCCATACGATCAACAAATTAAGATGTAACTGATTTTAATTTACACACGTGTCAGTGATGCGTTTAGCAAAAAAGAAAGTTAACCTTTTTAACTATTCAGCATCAGAGTGTGAAAAAAGGCTGAGGAACTTTACCCAAGGTTTCTCAGAGCTTAGTGATTATGTTTTTGTTTGGATTCATATTTTCTGTTATTCACTAGATGGTTTTATTGAAGGTAAAATGGTTTTAAGCATCTAGCTGAACTCTGCATATTTGTATTGATATGAGAGTAAAAAGCTTCAATCTCAGTGAAAGTGAATGCAGCTGTCATGGACAGTGTGACAAAGGAAATCTGAGTGATGTCAGCCATTCTATTATCTTAGAAAAGATTTGTAGAATATTCATTTTAACTGAAAGCTTCTGCAAGCACTGAGAGTTTAACAATACACCAATAATGGTGTTTTTTAATGGATCTTTCTCCATATTAAGGTCTAAAAACCTCAAATTTCATTCTGTTTTGTAGATTTTGTATGCCAAATTAGTTGTGTTGATTCTTAGTTATTTTAAGGACTCCTGCAGAGCTAGATTGGTATGCTAGTTTTACCCCATTAGCACATTTTTCTATTTAATTATTTATGGATTCTTTTGGCACATTTTCCTACATTAAATAACATTTTCTTGTCTATTTCAGGAAGTTTTTTCCTTTTAATTGAATCTATTTGCATCGTGAAACTTCAATAAAAGAGAAGCAGCAAACGCAGCACTTGCAGTGAGAAAAAAGAAGCGTGCAGAAGTTCAGCATGATGTGTTACGCTAACCACTTTTTGCCAGTGTTAATTGCATTATTATTTCCTGAAGCCACTTTCCCATTTTGCTTTATTGTCCTTCCTCTAAGTGTGAGGTTTGCAGAACAGCACCCGGTGAACCTGCTCAATACAATTCAGCAGAGTGTAGCTTTCCTGTACGCAAGCTTTCTCCAGAGCTCTGCCGCTGAAGGACTGAATTGCCCTCTGAACCTCTACATCTTTCTATAGCACAGTACTCCACTGCATCATAGTTACTAACAGCTGGTAAGTGTAGCCTCTGCACTGGAAGCACATCTGTGACGTACACAGAAATGCCGGACAACAAACCGACATTTCCTCCCTGCTTCATACAGATGTAGAAATAAGCGCGCGCACTAACAAAGCATTACAAACGAGCCTCTTCCATCCTGTTACACTTTAGTGTCACAGGAGCCAGGGGCGTCGTCACCACAACATACAAAGAAACACCTCTCTGGCAGTGTTTAAACAGCATGAGCAGAAACATGCTTCTGAGACAGGCAGGATTCATATAAACACAGACCAACACAATTACAAGGGAGCCTTGTGCTGCAGCTGAAACAATGCTTCTAGCAACTGTGTTGTTTGCACTTTGAATGAGTTCGGTCCATACACTTGTAGCCATAGAGGGAGAGAGCGTGGGTGTATGTGTGTTGGGGGAAGGGAGTGCTTCTGGGTGTGGTCCCCCCTCCCTGCTCGTGTATACCAATAGATATACGGATGTCTAGATATTAAAAACTGTGGGGGAAGTGCTAATGATGTGATGGTTTTGTGGCGAGCCTGAGTATCACCTTGGCACGAGAGGAGCGTAGCCTGGGGCAGGGAGGGGGCCTTTTTTTCTGCCTTTATTATGCCCGTCCCTGAGGTCCACCTCTCCTAATGTCATGCAATGTAGCTCTGACAGCTACCTTCAAAAGCATCAGCAGGGGTTCGCTGAACAGAAATCCCCCCATTGCTCATTCCTTTCCTATTTCCTTTTTTTCAAAACAAACACATTCAGCAGACAGAGATGCATAGAAACAGCATACAGCAAACTAACAGCACACAACACAACAGCCGCTTATCTGCACGTGGACATACACCTACTTCTATACTGTGAATTACACTCTTCCACTTCTCTCTTAGCTCTCAGTAGCTACTCCCCCTCCCTCCCGCTTCCATCCAGCACCCAGAGATAACAGCCTTCCCTTTGGGCAGGCAGGCAAGCAGCGGAGGGGACAGCCATGGATATGTTCTGCCTGCTATCTAATGAGCGTCGGAATGTCACTGTGGGCCTGTCTGCTGGTCCCAGCTAGCCAAGCCTCCATACATGTGGAATCAGCACAGTCTATCAAACAGCTGGCATACAGCTCTGCTCTGCATTTCTATCTCTTCCTCTCTCTCTTTCTCCTTCCCATCCCAGCTTCTTTCTCTTGAGCTCCCGCACTCATTTTCTCTTTTACAGAACGTGCCTCCTCCTTTCTGTTCCTGATTGCAAACAAGCAGATGCCCAGGTCCGTTCTGCCATTGCAGCTCTGCCCGCCTCCCCCTCACCCAACATCATCGACTTAACATAGACATCCCAAATGAAGGATGGAGGCAAGCTACCATAAATAACACACTGCTGTCTCCGCCTGGATAACTGTATGTACTTAGCAAAAGGAATCGTAGGAAAATAAGATAGCGCAATGACAAAGGGGTACCAGTCACAGAATAGTTGTTCTTTTTCTCCTTTTATTTTGTGGAAAGAAACCTGCAGGTAGCTTCTTTCACTAACTGTCTTTGTTTCTCTCTCTCTAACTCTCCCTTTGCTACCCGCCTGTATAGAGCACTTCTGAGTGTTGTCTACACAGAGGACATCAAATGGCCTGCCTTCACAAAGATACTGGAGTTGCTGCTCCATGCAGAAGTGCCGCTGTCTCAGCGGTTGTGCAGGGAGATTAGAAGATATCAGCGAGGAGGCGGGGTCGACAAATGATTGTGGTGTTTCTCTGTCCCAAAACAATGCCGTCACTTTGGTACATTACGTGATCCGTGATGAGAACCTTCTTGTGGAGATGTGTTACATCGCCATATCTTTTGTTTTGCCACTGATCTGGGAGCAAAAAACAATTTCCTCTTTTGCTACTTTTGCCTGGGTTATGATAGACATCTCCATCCCTGTGATGGAGCTGTTAACAGTTTCATTTGGATTGTAATGAGCGTCTGACATCAAGTAACAAAGACGTAACACTGACAGAAATTTAAAAAAAAAAAAGAAGTGAAAAAGCATTTAAAAAAGTCAAGCACGACCTCATCTTTGACAACTCTGTTTTGCACGCTACACGCACTGCCTTGCAGCTGACAACATGATCACTCTGCGGCCCATTCACATTTTTAGCGACGCAAACTGTTCAAACTCACACACTCCAGAAGATCACCAAATGGGTGAATTCTTGCAGGGGGCCCATTCACTCTCCAGACTCACTTCATATATCAACTCTGACTGTGGGATTTTTGTCTCGGCCTAATCTGATTAAGCTCAGTCATTCTATGATTCTTTGTATGATCCTCCCATCTCTCCCCCTCTGCCTGCCCTCAACACAACACTTTTTCATGAAAACCGAACATGCCTATTGTTCAGGCAGGTGGTAGTCTGAGGCCCCCCCCCCCCCCCAGCTAAATCCAAATAGAGAGAAAAAACTGATAATGCACTGTATGTTGCAGTTTACAGTCTGTTACACAGGAACAGACAAACACAAGAATCATATAAAGGAATCTGGTGCACAGCATTATTCGATGATCTAACATCAGACATCTACGGGCATCTCAGCTCAGGATCTGTGGATTACTGGGCTGCATCATGTTGGCCTTTCTAGTTGTGTAAACAAAACATACAAAGGAAATAAACAAAATGAAATGAGTAGTTATCATAGGAAAACATGTTCTTTGCATGGACATCATCTCATCTGCTTTACATTTTAACTTCAGACAGAGACAGAGTGAATGTGTGTTATGGTACCTTGGAAGTGGAAAGCTCTAGACTCGCTGTGGAAGCCCTGGACCTGAGTAACTCCATCAAAGCCTTCTCCAAGCGTTAGTTCATCAAATACGCTGATGCGCAGGGCAGGGTCAACCCCAAAACCTATAACTAATTTACAAACAGACAACATTTTATTTTATTTTATTTAAACCACTGTTATTAAAAAAAAGAGTCTTGTGATGCTAGAAAAAAATATCATGTTTGTTTCAGGGGGAGATGTGTCAGGTCAGGTTAAGATTAAGAGCTGATTATTTCTGAGAAGGTTTGGTCACAAGTTAAGCAAAACAGCACATCATTTAATGAAGCTGATCTCATGTTAAAAAGCAAAATGTTGCGACATAACGGTTCATTTAAAAATCAGTGACAGCCTTTTGTCCTACCTGAGGAGACGAAAAATACACCGGAAATCAGAAACAGCTGTAATAATCTCATGGTGAATGTATAAAAAAACAAAAGCAAAATTAGTCCATGTTTTGTCCACTTCCGAGAGACAGCGTTCTTCAATCACATGCGAATGATGTATCACCCTCGCACGGGAGGCTGTTACCAATCCCAAATGCTGAGCGGAGGCATCATCACAACTTTAGATGCCCGGCGATGCGAATTTTTTTTTTAAAAAAAGGGGGGAGAGAGAAGCAAATCCGAAAGAGGGGGAGGAAAAAACACAGCAATGATGCTGAAATTATTCCATGTAACACAGGGTCTGCTCCATCCGCATCATCCGCGGCACAGGTGGCTGACAGAGGACGGACAAAGCGAGCTGCTCTGCCTCGGCAGCTCAACAGACGCTCCTACAGCAGTGCGAACGAGCTGTGTGCGCTGAAGGAGAGCAGACAGAGAGAGGAAGGGAGAGGAGAAACCTGTCAAGGAGCGAGAGACAGGGGGAAAAGAGGGGCAATAAAGCCCCCTGGTGGCCTGAGATGGGAAAAGCTTTTATATCCATTACATGCATCTCGATTGCAACCACGCCTCATCCTGGCCCATGTCTACTGTAATCTCTCTCTAAAAAAAAAGAAAAGAAAAGAAAAGAAAAAAAGGAATTTTTGTCAGTGCCTTAGCTTACATGAAATTCAGGGTTAGGGTCAATGTTTAAATGTTTAAGAAAGCAAGAAGTAACGACGATCAAGACAAAAATCTAATTATTCAGTTTTATTCTATATAAAGCAAAATAAATAAATAAATAAAAACAGGCTTTGTGTGCGCGTATGTTATTATATTGTTATTATTACGGGATAATCCTGGGGTTTTGGCTCATCTTATTAAAACACTGTGTAGCAACCTTGATCTTTGACTCAAATTTCAAATTTGACAGTCAAATGAATTCTGTGGTCTGGGAGCAGTTTCTTCCATCTCCGGACTAAAAACTCCTTGACTTTGTTATGTTAAAACTGGACTACTTAGAGCACTGCATGCTGTAGTTAGTCCATCATCTCTCACCCACTTACAATTAGTCCAAAAAGCTGCAGCCAGATTATAGAGTGGGACAACGAGAAAGAGAGAGAGAGTGATCACATTACTCCAGTGTTGGCAGCCTTACATGGCTCACTGTGTATTACAGAATCCACCATGCAGTGGCACTGTTTGTGTTTAAAGCCTTAAGGTGTCTTGCACCTGCATATGTGGCAGATAAGCTCCATATGCTACTGACGTACAATTTACATACTTAATTATTATTTGGATTTGTCCATTTGGAAGTCTACTTGGTGTGACGTGCTTGGATACTCATGTTAAACGTAATCAAAGTTTCAAATGAAGACGTCAGCATATCAACAAATAATTCAGGTGAGTCAAAAGCTTAGACTTTAGGCTGCTCTAAACACTTTATTTACTTTACTTCTTCATTTGTGTTTCCGTAGAGAGGCTGACACAGCTTGTTTCAAGCAGCTGATGAAGTGAGGGGTTGCATCAAGTCTCAACATGAGATAAATAAAGATTATTTTGAACTATGAGTCAAACAAAACAACTTTAGAGTCCAAGAATGAAAATATAGAGTTGAAAAGACCGTAATAGGTCTAGTATAAATAGATACGCATGTTTGAAACTAAATTTGAATGAGTTACTGCTGCAAAGTCGGCCCAATCAAATGAGAAAATGCACTTGCTCTCTATCATTCATAATTGGATAATTACTAGCTAACCGAGCAATATATTTCAGTTTTTATATATAAACTAAGTCATGGGATATCTAAAAAGTCTAAAAGGGAAAAAGGAAACAATAAATGAGATAAGCATTGCTAGTATAAGTATATTGCTTTTCAATTTACTGAGACAAAGGTACGTAATTGTTTTTATTTTCCATCTTAAGTACATTGCAGCACAAAAGGCCTAACTACTATTGAAAGGTTGAAGGCCAGCAAGCACAAAAAGCTATTTCATGAGTTATGCCTGTTCATTGAAGTTGTCAAGGTTGTGTACCAACTTTGGAGGTTAAAAGTCCCAGCGATTATAGTGGTAAATGGTAGGAACCTACCATGATAAACAATCCTTCAGGCATTGTCAAGGCTCGCCCTCTTTTCCTTTCCTTTTTAGCAATGTTTGGGTTTTCTTTTCAGTTGATGTTGATAACCTCCTTTACGTCTCTTCCAAACCATCTGCCTTCCTTGTCCTTGTGAAGAAGTCAATGGAGAAAAAGCCACCTGTCACAAAAGCACAACATTTTACTGGATTATCATATATGCTAAAACTGCTTTTTGATTAGAGTTGTGACCTGCTGCAAGCAGACGTTCTCAATCCTTCTGTAAAGGTGACGTCTGGCTTTTCAGCAGGTGCCAAGAAAGCAAATTAAAATTGAGTCCTTGGCTGACTGTGTGCCAATTGAAGCAAAGGCGCTCTGTGGGTTGAAAATTTATTTATTTATCTCGCATCTTCTTTATCATGGCACATACTAACCTTCTGAAACCTAACTGTTTAATAAGCATCCATGTTATGCCAGTGATGTTGATTTTGAAATTATTACATTTTCATTAAATCCTGATCAATTTTCTGCCAGAGGAACATAAATTGAAGACTTTTCCAGAGGCAATCGATCATAAGTCCTTAACAAACTCAGGCCAATCCCTGGATGACAAGAAACATCTTTTGCTGGCTATGCTGGTTTCTGAAGTCAAGCTGACAAGTGGGCATCAGCAGATATGATTCATGGGCCGCTGTGGTGCTCAGATCCATCCCAAGGACCTTAGATTAACACCAGCACATTTGCCATTTAAATGTGCCTCTCCTTCAATATAGCCTTCATCAATGCCAATAACATGTTTTGTTTTAATTATAATTCATGCAAAACAGATGTTTTTTGGCAAACAGGCTATTATCTGTACCAACTGAGAGCGCATCTACAGCATGCAGCTAATGGGTGGCTATTGTGACCAAAACAAAGACAAGCAATGGCTCTTCATGCAGTGTCACATCTGTTGTCTGAGAGGGCGACCAACCCACTATTCATTATTAATAATTCCATTTCTTCTGGGTCCAGACACAGGAAATGTAATTACTTTGTATTGCCCACAACTTGTCATTTCCTAAAGTGCCATCAGGAAAATAAGAGTCATTAAAGCATGCGCCCAGCAAAGAATCAAAAGTAATAAGCACGCGCACTGCCAACACACACCTGCGCTCGCACGTCAAATCTCTCAAGGCAAAGGCAGAAGAACAGCGGTACTTTCATTTATCTAAAAAAAAATAATTAAATAAATAAATAATGAAAACTAGATGGATGATGCATTGCAAAGCTCTCAGGGGCTTGTTCACTTAGGAAATAAATATACCATATAGACATACTAATGCAAGATCTACAAAATTAAAATCACTTAAAGTAGCAGTGACAGAATACGAATGAACTGCTGGGAAAAAAGAAAGAAAAAAAACTTTGCATATTGTTCCCACAGGGGTCTCCTGGGATTCATTTGGTTCATATTTCTATGTTATAATGTCCTTTTCTGAGTTTCTAATTTGAATTATATTCTATTAAACCTGTAACGTTTTATTGCATCATCCTGCCCAGTAATGTATTCTAATACCTTTGCTTTGACATGTTTTTTTTTTTAATTATTATGAATATTATTTTTAATATAAATGGAAAAATATTTAAATTAAGCTGCGGTGGACTGATGGAAGTCATCTGCTATTTGTTGCAAAGCTGCATTTTTAAATATTTGATGCTGATGCAAAAACCAGACAGAGTTTTGGGAATCACGCAGTTAAAATATTGATGGTCCCCGTTCTCTCAGCGCCATCGTGGGTACATGACAGAGTATTGCAGGCACTCGATCACAGTGGAGCAGTACTGAGGCCAAACAGACAGTGTCACTCTTGGACCATGCCAAAGGGTAAATGCTAAACTACCCGAAAAATGGGCAACATACACTCGCGGGCCACTTACTTGGTATAACTGTTGCTCGTTAATACCTAATTAACCAGTCACATGGCGACTTGTGTCCTGACTTATGATGTCATGGTGTGGACGATATTTTCTTAGCACACAACTACTTAGACTAATTACAACAGATATTATTTAAACCAACAGCCTACTTGAGTATGGTTGACGATCTAGCCATCACAATCTAACCACTGTGTTTCTGTCATCAGAGGGAAGTCACAAAGCTCAAATGAGCTCAGACTGATTTCTTGAACATGACGGTGAGTTCACTTTGCTCACTTCCACAGTCACCAGATCTCAATCTAATAGAGCACCTTTGGGATGTGGTAAAAACAGGATCTGCATCATTTATGTGCAGCTGATGGAACAATTGTATGATGCTAGCATGTGAATATAGACCAAAAGCTCTAAGGAATGTTTGCAGCACCGGTTTGAATCCATGCCACAAATAATTAAGGCAGTTAGCCAAACCTGGTACTAGCAGGATTTAAGTGGCTTATGAGTGCAGTGAGTTCAGGGATGAGACATAAATCAAGATAAATGACAAAAATGAGCAAGACAAACTATGTACTACCAGATCTCTGTGAGCAGAGTCACCCTGTATTAAGGGCCCTATTATTTTCTGTAGAAACTGACTGCTTAATAAAACATTTTTGCACACTATATTTGAATATTACAGATTCTATGAGTCAAAATATCTTACATTAAATTATATATAGATATTTCATATCTAACCTCAGATGGTAAAGGGAAAAAATAATTTTAAATCTATATTAATGTGGCTGCATTGTTGCCCTTTTATTAGCAATATGTACACGTTGAAAACTCAGAAAAGTTCGATCACAGCTTTGACAGCCTTTTATTCTGAAAATTATGTGTTTTTCTCATGCCTAAGTGCCGCACAGCTCCACAAATATGATCCGACAGGCATGACGTTGTTTTGTGAAAGGTACACAATAAGACACCATAGTGGCACTTTATTTCATTTAACACATTTATTCACTCTCATTACTTTTTTTTCAGCGCTCTCTTTTGATAATAGAGACTCATGTGTCGTACATGCAAAGCTTTAAAGTGGAGATAAAAACAAAAGCTTTTCATTGCAATCAGCTTAATGTGCCATACTCTTAATGAAAATGTGGTCTTAGGTATGTTGAAGCCTTTATAGACTGTCCATGCAGAGCAGTTGCTCCACACAGCCACTCCCATTCCCCCAGGATCCTATTGTGAACATGTGCAGTGAGCTGGCTCATTGGGCCCTCATGGTGAATGGCCCGCAGCCATTCACTCAGCATACAGAAGCTCATTAGAACTCTATAGGCACACAATTGAGAGGCTCACATTAGAAACTTCCTGTTCTGGGGCATAGACACTGCACACAAAGTGCCAGTTTGCTGCTAAACTAAGCGCATTGTCCTCCTGATTCATAGAACCTGGCCCTCCATTCACGATATTAAGTTCGAGTGGTGGAATATCAATTGCGTGTGCAATGGGCCAGTATCTTTTTAAGAGCTTTAGTGGGGTTAAAAAAGAGAGAAAAGGGATCTCAGTCGGTCTGCAGAGTGCTAGTTTTCAACAGACCCATTGTGAGGAATCTGAATGAAGGGAGCCCTGTTTTTTCCAGTTCTAAAAAGAGATGGGCATCAAATAAATTCACATGAACTTGCTTCAGGGTGTTTCTAAGACCTACCCGTCAAGAAAAGCCTAATTATACCTCCCTCTCCTGGAGAGCTCTATTGGAATCTGGCTAATTACACAGTGGTGAATTTTAATAATGATACGTGCTTACTGATGCCTTCTAAAATGTGCACAAAGTTGGATGAGATTTGTTCTACCTAAAAAAAAAAGTCACTGAACACAGAGAAATATACGAAGTTAATAGACACGCATAATGCTTTGACGAGTGTCATCATGTTTCTGACCTCTTTTAAACTTACTACACTGACATTTTTTGCTCAAATGCTAATTTAAGAACAGAGAACGTGACTCGGTGAAAGTCCTCAGTGTTATCACATAAAACATGCCTTGATACACAATAAGCTATTTAAGAAACAAAAACAGTTAAAAATAGCACTAAACAAGGCTTCCCTCCTGCTTTCTCTCTGTCATGTAAACAAATGACTCTCTGGCAAACAAAAAGCTTCAGGGGGCTATCACAGCCACTGGTCTATGTGAAGCATGTTAACATGAACTCGCTTAACAACAGTGGAAAGTGCACGCAGACGCGCTAACACTCATCATGTGACAGAGCACTATGCGTTCTCCACCAGCCTGAGGAATAAAACCTCAAATTTGATTACAAGCAACCTTTGGCTCCCTGGCCATCACACAATAGCCTGAGCTGTCTGGGCCAATTTCCATGCTCAGCATGAGGCATCTACACGCGCAGCCTGGCGCTCCCAGTCGGCCCCACAAACACACAAACACGCTCCCAGATGAGTGTGGATATGCCTGTTTACTGTGCCTAAACTACGGGTCTGTCGCCCCTCTTGTTGGACTTTCTATGACAATGTTGAGGATCATTAGCTGCAGTGTGAAAGGTTACACAAGCCTCTTATTGGATGTGTTTATGCCAAAACACTAACACACGTGTGTATTTGGGTGGCCACCTATATCTCGAAGCTGCAACACACTAATATGCAACACATTCAATCCATATAGTGAAAACTGAATATTTAAGTGCTTGATTTTTCTGCCTGAGGAGCTTTATGGATCTCTGTAAAATCATTTGTACATGTAAAATTTTTAAAGCTGACAAATAGAGTTCTGCAACAATTACCAAAACTGAACAAGTCATAGTTCTGAGGGTTTGTCTTCTAATATAAACAAATGTTGCTCATTGCACTGTTTATTTCATATAATATGTTACAGAAAAAAATACCCTAAATTGCAACTAATATCAGTTGCAACCAGAGGGGAGAAAAATACGATGAAAAATTGTAAATTTCACTCAAAAGGTTTATTTTAACTAAAACAATTAAGCATGCATGCTTAAATAAGCCCAGTTATCTTGTAAACAGTGCAAGGTGTCTTGTGCAAGTGATTTAGAAAAACAACTGGACACTTTCTTTTTATGACCCTACTGAAATTTGCTTATAAGTGAGGCAAAAACATTACAATCGGATTAATTTGCCAACTGATATTCCAGAAAAACGCAAGATGTTCTTTTTAAACATTCAGCAATGAAAAAAACTCTTACAGAGCACAAATGAACGACGGAGGTGCTTGCATGGTGCACAATAGAGCTCCGAAGGAGGCTGGAGAAAAGAGAGAACTATTTACTACTGCAGAAGAGTGTTTGGTGCATGCTAAACTTTGGCCAGCACTTCATTGTCTCTGGTGTCGATCATTTAATAGGCTAGTTGACATAATGAATGAGCCAGACCCACCTTCTGCCACTCCAGAAAGGCCCCAGCCTTATCTGAATTGAGAAGCACATTAGAGCCCCTCGGCCAATCGTGACACAGTCCTGTAGCATAGTGCAGGCCCGAAGGAGGAAGAGCAGACAACTTTTGGGTTTTTTTGGGGGTTTTTTTGTGGTTGTTTTTTCAGAGTTTAATGAAGTTGGCCTAGTCACTCAAAAAGGGATTAAAGGAGAATTTAGTGTCACTGGGCTGTGACTGCTGAAGAGGAAACTCTAGTGTTCAGGTCACTGTGTGATCAGGATGGTCTCAGTTCAGAGCTGTACCAGGAAGAATATGGCTGGCTGTCCTCCTGCTGTACCGGGATATGGGAGCTCAGGAAAGAGTTTTCTTATCGACAATCTGCTGCAGTCTCAGACACCTTCAGCCGCTTCAAAATGGACAACGAGTGGACACCTGAGACGAGCAGTGTGTGAATGCCCAAGGAGAACCTGGGGCCCTGAGGACGGAGCCTTGGAAAGTCGGACCCAAAGTCTTCGGCCAGTGAAAGACTTAGGAGGGCCACATCTGCCACGTTCTGGTAAAGAGATTGATTTTATGCAAGTGAACCTTTAAACAAAATGTAAACTGTTTTTCCTTGTATGTTTTAATTTGATTGTAATGTAATGTAGTTTTTTTTTTATGAATGTAAAGCTACGACTTTACATTCAAATCACACTAATTCCCCCCCCCATTCTTGCACCATCTATCAAACCCAGATATGTAGAGGAAAAACATTGTTCAATTAATAATGTAATACTGCTACTTTTGATGCTGCTTAGAGGTTTTATAAAACATGAAAGTAGGTAAGTATATCCATCTTTGCTAATAGTGTCATGTGTGAGTCCAAGACATGAAAAAATGAACAGATAATTAACAGATTTATACCCTTGCATGAAAGAAATAATAATCACTTATTTCTGAGTAATAACAACATTTTGTAAAAAAAAAAAAAGTAATAGTTTTTTAACATCAATTTGTAAATGCTAAAAAATGTCATTACATGTAGTCTAAATATTTAACAGAACAGTCTCTAAATTCTATGCAGATTTGCAAATAAATGTCAGTTAAAAGACAGAAAACTAGTGACTGATAACAGCTTAGTCAACATACAACTGGTAAGCAAAGATGTAAGTAAATGCATCAATTTTACTATTTACTTAGTTTCTACAAAATCTGACTTCTAAAAATCGTTGAAAATGTTAAATCATAATTCGCACAAATGCCAGTTTATTTTAAAACCGTTAATGTTTAAATACAATCTGAGACTCAGTTTTGTAGGCCTTCAGAAATATGAGCTTAGTGATTCAGGTAAGTGCTTTTGGGGATCACAGATATCACACCTGGCAATCGCATTACCCTATCTGACTGTCCCTGTGTTTGCAGATGTGCTGAGCAGTGTTTTCCTGCCGAGCCCGCAGTATCTGTTGGCATGCTGCGGTGGGTCCAGCCCCCCTCCTGTCTTCTCCAGTGAGTGTTTTATGCCTCATCAGCAATGCCTCAGCTACTCTCTAAGCATTAGCAGCAGGGTCTCCCATGCTCTCCACAGCTAATTACCGATGCAATGCCAAAGAGCTAATTCTCCGTTCAGTTCTGCACAGCTCTATTCATAAGCATTCACGGTTGTTTAGGAAAGGGAAAGAGGGGTGGGCTGCAAGGCTTTTAAGAGTCCCAAAGGCCCCCCTACACAGACACGCACCTTTTTTTGTACATGCAAATACACATTTAATAGTGCAAATATGCAGCACTAATAAACATCTTGTCTTCTGCTATATTAAGATAATAATTACCAGGTGTGGGTGATTCTTACTGCTGAGTAAGGCCAAATGTTTCAAAGCTTTACTCCCTCAGCACATTAACAAGTTTGGGTGGCAACACAAAGAGTTTGAAATAAAACTTTCAAGGTGAATAAAATGAGGCAACAGTTACAAAAGCTATTACTGCTTCCACTGAAGGAAAATTTACATTTTTTAAAGCATGGTTCAAAGTATCTAATTTAGAATTTGTGAAGAGTACTAATTCTTCATCATCATTTAAAAGACTGAAATAAGTCAGGCAGTTCTGATATTTGGTCATTTTCCCTCATTAATTGGAAGTTATTAGTTTCTGCACCCTGTGATGCCTGTCAAGAGTCGTGCAAAATAGCACAAATCAGAAAGCCGTCATCCCACAAGTCCCTGGGGTCCCCTTAGTAGGTTGACACTTTCCCACAGTGCCCGGCAACGAAACAATGCCAACTCTAGCCGTGACCAATTGCCACTTTCACTCCACCATCCACACGCGACCTCGCTGCAATTTTTCACTCCAGCAATGAACTCCACTAAGCACAAAAAAGTCTCCCATTTTTCAGTAGAAGAGGGCTGGACAAGTAACATCCCCCACCCATTGTGTGGCTACAGAGCTTGGTTCGCCGACCCCCCGTCTTTCTCCTGTCCTTCAACTCTCATTCCTGCCCATTGAAGACCTCTTGACTAGGACATAAAGCATTCAATGAAAGTGACTTTTATAGACTTATTTGAGCTCATCTTCACATACAAACTGGCTTCAAACTTGCAAGAGAAAAGATTTAGTGTTGGGCCACTGAACCATCGAGTAATGGCATTTCCATTGAACAGCTCTATTGTTGGTGTCCCATATGGCTCTATAGTTGGCCCACTAGAGTAGACACACGTTGCCCAGGAATGACCTGGTAATCAGCTATTTAAGTAAAAGCTATTGAATGCCAATAGAGAAGTGAAAAGCATGTCCAAACCAGTTTTGTGCTCTCTAGAGGTGGTCTATGTGCAGATTTGTCGTACAGATTAAAAAGGCAATGTTGAATAGATCAGATAAATTGTTTCACTTGACTTTTGTTGTGTGTGCACCTGTGAGTGAAGCAGCGTGGTATTGGCCCTCTCAGGTCACCAAATCTCCTTTTTCCAGGTTGAAATGGTTTTCTATTCTCATTTAGTCACCCTCAGTTTGTTAAATTGGACAAATAGAAAGAGGATTCAAGAATGTGCGATAAAGTAAGTGTGACAAAGACAACTGGGTTTGAAAAAGTAGGAAATGTGAAACAGTAAGTGGATATATTATAAATGTGGAGAAGATCCGATTTTATCCAAAGCTTGAATAACCTGTTTCCGTTTATAAGACACTACCTTGGTGTTCCACTGTCTGCTACTTACCTTCTCCAAGATGTTTTTTCATGAATCTACACTTTTTGTTTAAACTGATACAGTATGTGTTACAACCTACCTTGCAGAGATGAACCACCCACCATTGATTTTTATTGCTCTAATAAATAGCCCATTGAATATGTCTAGTACTTGAAACTGATGTCAATAAACTGACATGTTATTGTTCCTCTAATTCACTTTCAGAGGGAGCAAACATTCAGATGTGGTCTGCTAATGCAAGTCCAAACTCACGTAGAGGGATCCTTAGGAGAGCTGTGTTCTCTGAAGAACAAAGGAAGGAGCTGGAGAGGACCTTTCGAAGACAGAAGTACATTAGCAAGACAGACAGGAACAAACTGGCAGCTAATCTCAGCCTTAAGGAATCACAGGTAATCGAATTCAAATGAGCTCATGTTTCGAATATGTGATCCTGCCTTACAAAAGGGTGCAGGGGAAAGTGACAGCTGTAACAGCTCACCTTAAAGATCAAACCTAAATTCCACACAGTGACCAAGATCTCTAAACTGCATTTACAACTTAAAATGAGAAGCTAACATAATTATAATGAAGGACTTCACAAACTGATCTAAAACCTTTACACTGTCGCACTGCTTTAGGTAAAGATTTGGTTCCAGAACCGGCGCATGAAGTGGCGAAACTGTAAAGAGAAGGAGGTTCATAACATTCGTTCCCCAATGGATGAGCTCATGGCCCGCGGTCTTGGTCAGGAAGAAGAACCACAGAATTACACTAATGCAAAAACAGAGAGATCATCAAAGCAAAAGAGTGCCAAAGACACATGAGAGGTCATAATGTATGGAGGGGGCAAACTTTACATCTACAAAATAAAAAGACTACAATACTCTGATGGTTCTAAAAATATATGGATGAAACATTGTCTGTGTATGGCACGTTTCTTGGCATAAATGCAATTTGGTTCAGCTGCTTGGTCAATCACATTGCAGTGCACTGGCTTCAGTAAGCAGTTTCATGGCAAGTATTTCTGACAAGTATTTCCAGGAGAGACTGTAATTGGAGTCCATTAAAGGCCGGAATGATTCACTTCATTTACTGCACTTCCATATTAGGCTGTTTTATATTTCACATTTTCATAAGCTCTACACTTATGGTTTGTTTGTAATCCAAGTCCATTGGAACTCATGTTTCACTTTGTAAATATTTTTGTCCAACTGTAAATAAAGCATTTCAATAACTCCTGTTTTAGACATTGTTTGTGCTTAGTGATCACCCTACTATATATTATTCATTGCTCTTAAATATAATCTTGTTAATGGAAGAGCATAATTACAATGAAGGTATCAAAAACCATAATGAATTGTTGTTTAAAACAGAATTGTATATAGATCACACGCTATCGTGATCACAGTCCAGCTGAGTGCATTTCAGGCTGCAAAGATGATTTTTGACTTTATTGGAGTCTCTGCAGAAGCAGCAGGTTATGATGGTCGAATCCTCCTTGTTTATAGCCGGAAAAAGTCTGAAGAACAACTAAACTCTATGCAGAAATGTAACCCATGTTTCGAATATGTGCTGAAAAGAATAACAGGGAAAAAACAAATTCTTTCAAAGAATGCATTGTGATGATGGATTTATATATGGACTAAAAGTGAACTTTTGAGTATTAAGAAGACGCAAAATATATATTCCATAATTTGCCATAATTATATTTTATACTTCATTCCTGCAAACATAAAAAATCGTCTGAGATTTGCAGTGAACACAAAGTGAAACATTTTCAACTGCAGTGTGAATCATTAAAATGCACTGTATCAGTGAGCCCTAGACCCTTGTTGAAGCTGTACTAGTTGATCCTGATTGTGATCCCGTTACATGCTCCAGTAGTTGTGACAGGAGCTCATTCCAGACCCACAGATAACGTCAGAATCAACCCTGTCAGTTGTTGTTGTTGCATGTGAAAGAAAAGCTTAAATAACTTGTTGCTTTAAAACATCACTCCAGTCACCATACCAAAAAAATGTCTTGCTACTATGATTGAGTGACATTACTTATCTTAACCATATGTCTTTATCATTAACAACATCATGAACTCACTTTCAGTCTTTGAGTATTCTCTTGGTCACGTGGTGTTTGGTTACCATGTGTGGAACTTTCTGTTGGTTAAGAAAGAAATAATATTTTTGTTCTGTGAACACGGGGAAACAAACTACACAATTATAGTTTTGTTTTAATGGCAACTCAAATGAGGGTGGTTGATGATGATAAATGAATGACAGATAAAGGCTAATGTGTGGTGATTGATGATCATTGTTAAGCATGAAAAAACCCCACAAATGTAGCATGCAGGTCTGTGAGATGCCATGCATTCTTGAAGACTGTTGTGTGACTCTATGAAATAGAGAGATCTGAATGGAAGGGAACATGGAATCCCGCCTGTCCATCGGGACCAGCGCGTTGCCACGCATTGAAAATTCAGGCATGAACAATTAGAAAGAAAGAAAAAAAACACCATTCTTAAATTCCACAAACACAAATTTGTTTGTAGTGGATAAAAATGATATTTTCACGTCATACAATTTGCTTATTTAGCAACTTAGCCAATGTACCCACACGGGAAAAAGTATTACAGACACTAGACTTACTCAGACATTTCAAATAAAGAACATTATTATTGGGGATAAATAAAAGATTTTAATTTGTTGCGCTTGTCTCCTATTCATTTTCAGTTCACATAAATGAGTTTAAATAAATGACCATTATCAAAGTAACCTTCATCACATCAGACATGTGACACATTGTGTATTATATGGAATGCTGATGATTTTACTTCACAGCTATTCCCGAGGCTGAATTGGCTTTCACCAAAACAGTCAAATATTTAGCATTTATTTTAAACTCCAAGACAACATAAAACCCAAAAGGAGATTTTTCAAAAGTACCAAACACATCCATTGTTCATGAACTATGTCTGTTTGGCCGAGCTGTGAAAACAAGACTATTCAAATGTAAAGGGAGTGATTGATCTTCTCGTTAGCATTACACAGAATGGGCCTCACGCTGTGAACATAGTGATCAAGACATTTAAAACAGTTTGGCATCTTATGCAGAACAATTTATAGGCAATCCAATTTGTAACCATTACTGCATGCTAGGTGTTAGTTTTACATTGTATTATGCAATGTTTCAGAACAAGTGGCATTAGTGTGCCACCTTGTGGTGACATAAGTGTTAAGTGGTTTTTATTTCTGATTTTTATTAGTTCTCTCTTGTAAGAGCAATAACTAAATAACTGTTGTAATAAAGAGATAAACATACTAGGCTAAAGCAAGGCTTTTGAGCATAAGCATGAGGGAAAGAAACCTCACAAATATGTGGTTTCATAGGACGACTATTTTATTGTCATTTATTCCAAACAACACACGGAACATCATAAATACAGCTTTTAACAGAAAATATAATCTACTATAAATTTATATGTATAATACTATGTACAGGTTTCAGTGCGCCTTAATTCAGTGTGCTAACAAAAGCACTAACAAAGATGAAATGAGACGGCGACCTGCTCAGATGAGCAAATTGCTTGAGTCAGAGTCTGTTCTCATAACAATTACCCTCTTTTACAAATGCTTCTTAAAACCCAGTGCCACTGAGCTCCATCTGTGCCTCAAAACACAGATTTCAAGCTCCAGTTTTGGTCCATGTCCCTTCAACATCTGTGGTGCTTCCATTTTCGAAATGCCACTGCAATGTTTGCATCTTTTCTGTGCCAAGGGAAGACACGAGTCAGAGAAAGGGTCCCATCATGCTGCACAGAACCAGTCAGCACATAAAGCTGTGACCTCCCAGGACGCACAAGGGCACGGGCACATCTAACGTTGATAAGGAGCCACTGCTGGAGCAGATGCTGGGTGTCATAAGGCAACAGAGGACCCTGACGGATAAACTCGACCCGCCCCTCAATTTCAAATTCTGGCTCTCCTGTGGGTAGGCGAAGACGGTGGAGTTTGGCAGTAACAGCTGTAAAGGAAAAAATGAATAATAATAAACACTAGGAAAATCGGAAGTTGTGACAAAAACAAACAGATGTGACTATACCGCAGCTTTTTGAGAGATTTTTTGAACGTACCAAAATCATGGCTGCAGAAAGAATCCAAGATTGTTTTTGATTCAGGAGCCTCTTCCACATAAGGACAGTTTTGACAGGCAGATTTAGGCAACCCTGCGATAAAAATCAAACATTATTTAAAATAACTGTAGTAATCATAAAACAACCTGAAAGAGTAGTGGAACTGGTTTTCTATTATTCCAGTGGAATTAAACATTATAATCCTTAATAATGAACATGTAGTCTTTACCTTTAGAAAAGATGCCAGGTTTTCCATGGTGAGAAAGACACATGTCTTCCTCAGCAGGGAAACGGTCACAGTCAAGAACATCAGGCCATGAGTGTCCTTGGCAGGCAAGCACTGGGGCACAGCTTTCCCTCACTGCCACACACAGACTACGGCAGGGCTGGATGAAACTGAACAAATAGCAACAAGATGTTACACAGTGAACAAACAAGATTACAACTGTCATGATTATTAAAGGAAAGAATAAAAAGAAAGCAAAGCTCAACACAGAAAATCTACTTACGTGTCAAGACAAACAGGGGCAATGAGGGAGCAGAGGAAGGCTTGTGCTTGAGGGTGGCAGCCTGTCTGCAACAGCGGCCTCCAATCCTCTGAATGTGGCACCACCTCGCTTTCCAGGCTACTGTGGCCCAAAAAGTTTGGCAAACGCATCTCTGAGTATCCAACATCTTTGCAGACATGCATCTTGTGGGGAATGGCAACACAACGAGTAGACTGACCCATGTCAAATGCCAGTAAAGGACAAGCCATAGTCATAAGAGCCACAGTGAAGAAAACAGCCATAATGTCAGGATCAGAAAGCCAAACCAGGAGAGGACACAAGGATAAACAGGGAGAGCTTTAAACCAGCTTTCTTGTTGCCAGTCTCTGCTGAAATGGCATGATATATATACAGCAAGGTCAGCCAGCCCCATGAGTCTGTAGGTCTGTTATCAACCACCAATCAAAGATGCAGAGACGTGTCTTTGGAGATAACGACTTGTTTTGTGATGACCGCAGACGACAGGGGGGGTGGCAGTAAGCAGATGGTGTGTGGAATAGGGGGGCGGGGAGGGGGAAAAACTGGGGAATCCCAGCCCCAACTTTCACCACTCAGTTAAGTCACACGGTCTCCTGCATTCGCTTTTATAGGTCTACAGGGCACAAAAATGTTCATGAGAAAGAAAAAAGGAAAGTTTCAGTATTCAGGGGAAAAAAGGTCATTTTGAATTTGATGGCAGCAACATTTCACACACACACAAAAAAGTTGTGACAGGGTCATGTTTACGACTGTGTAGCATTACTGTTTTTTTAAACAATAGTGTGTAAATGTCTGAGATCTGAGGAGAGCAGCTGCTGGATTTTTGGGAGTGTTGTCCCATTTTTGCTTGTTATAAAATCTCAGCTGCTCAGCAGTCCCGGGTCTTCTTTTCCTATTTTTCATTTTATGATGCTCCGACTGGTTTTAGTTGGTGTAAGGTCTGGATGGCATTTAGGCCATTTCAGTGCACAGACTCGTCAACTATACAAAGCCACGTTGTAATAGCTGCAGTTACAGGTTTAGGATAGTCTTGCTAAACAGTGAAAATTGTGTTGTCAGGATGCTGTTTTCAAGGTTGTATGTGCATTTAAGTATTAATGATGTGCTTTCACTTGTGCAGGCTTTTGAACTGAGTGGTGATAAGTTGGATGGTCTGTCTCCTCTTTAGTGTAGAGAATGTGGAGTCTATGTTTTGCAAAAATAATTTCAAATTTCTATTCATCTAACCGTGGAACATTTTTCCAGTTCGCTTCGGTCCATTTTAAATGACCTTTGGCCTGACATTTTTGGATTATGTCCACACAGGGCCGCTTTTTTGCAAGACTAAACTTTAACCAGTATTTGTGGATGACACAGCAAACAGGGTATACGGACAATGATTTCTGGAAGTGTTCTTGAGCCCATTCAGTGATTTCCATCAAGAATGCCTGTTTTTAAGCACCTGAAGATCATGGGGGTCCAATGATTTTCAGCCTTGCGTACAGAGATTTCTCCAGATTTGCGTAATTTTCAAACAATTTTATTTAGACGATTCATTAGATATTCACCAGTCCTTAACAAATTTATGTTAAGGAACTGTTCCACAATATTTCTGTGTTCTAACATTAATAAAATATGGGTTTCTAATATATAACAATCATTGCATTCTGTTTACACAGCATCCCAGCGTTTTTGGAATGCAGTTTGTGTATGAAGTAGTTTTGCATCTCTGAAAGTTCTATTTAAAAATAAATAAATGAGGTTTTGTAGACAGTCAGGCTGTCTCCCTTATACGGCAAGCCTCTTTCATGTGTTCCTGCTTCCTAATTGGAGACTCATCTGAAGAGCCTCCAGTTCTCATTAGCAAACCAGTGTCTCCTCTGGCACACCTGGCTTTGATCTACCAATAACCCAACCTCAGATCCAGATGTAAACTCTTTAATTTATCCATTTCATGGAATAGAAGCTGAGAAAATTCCTGTTTCATTAACCAATACAGTGACATAATGACATATTCCAGATCAGTTTAGAGAATTTAGACCATTTTAATTCTTCTTTCTCTAGTAACATGTCCATAAATTTCCTATGTACATTTGAGGTGGGAAAAATATCCTGAGAAAATATGTCAAAGAATACTCTTTTTAAGTTTTGTTTTTTTTTACAAAATAATAACAATAAATAATTTAATAACACAGCAATGTATAGCATTCACCGTCAGTGAGAATTATGCCTAAAGTGCATCCCAAAAACCCATTCAACAGACCAAAGGTCTCATCTTTATTTGTCAACCATAGATAAAGACACTCATTTGTCAATACAACAGAACTCCATTACAGCATCGTCATGTTTGTTTTGATGTCGTCTGTCTCTAGGTTTAGATCTGTATCTGAGGCTGATGCCACTAAGACTTTCTCTTACAAACAAGAAGTCTCTATCCTAACCAGCCTCCTGTGGCTGGTGATCAGAGATGACAAAGTAAAGTGCTTTCTGACTGACCACATTTGTGCGTGTCAACGCTGTCTGCTGTGAGGACAATGCACCATTGAGCCCTCCATGGTTGCAAGCCCTCCACTGAGCAACAGCTTAGTCAACTTTTACAATCTGATGAGCAGAGACTGGTTCCAGAGCTTGGGTAGACGAGTACAGTCAGTAAGATGGGGACTAACTGAGCAATAATAGTTCAAGACTAATTTGGGAGAATAGGTCAACACATTTAACAAGCTCCCCCTGCTGAGTGCCCAGCAGGGATCTATTGTTGAGCCTAATGGCTGCCTTGTAGACACAGTGTCTGTCTTGGTAATGTGTTGCCTGCCCCTACCTCAGTGAAAAGGTGATAGTGTAGTGATCCTAATACCTGAGCAGCTCTGTCTTAATACAGTAGACGGTCTAGCTTGGACAATTATCCCTTAAAGCCAACAATTAAGAGTAGCTTTAGCCATTTTCCTACATATTCTGCACCATCTGGCTTTCATAGACATTGAGCAGAGGATCTGTACGACCAAGCGATCAACTTTTAAGTTCAGGGCTGTCATATGGACTTAAACAGCCCATCATTACCTGTTACCATTTTCATTTAAGTTAAAGTGATTCTTACACTAAATACCTAAAATCGCATATATATTTATATGCAGAATTTTTAGTTTTTCAATGAATTTCCCTGTTTAAATGCATAAAATACAAATTTTCAGCTTACAGAAATATAATTTATTGTCCCTCATTAGGTAAATGTATCATATTTAGCTCAGAATTATGTTTATTTCGAAGTTTCTACCCACATGAGGAATTTGTCTTTGTGTCATGGTGCAAAAATAGTGGTACAAAAATACATGGTATTTACAGTACATCTAATATATACATATCTATATAAGTACAATAAAAACAAGAATACTTTAAGTTAACTATTTATTGATTATTACCTACTTATCTACAAATTTTAGCTAGTAGTTCTAACCGCACATTCACTAATGATTACAAGAAAAAAAAAATCAGCCCATGCTAGCCTGTTTTAACAGCTTATTGCTTAATGAGTTAATTCATTTTCCCCCCCCAACATTATTAACCAATCTTAACTTTTGCGTTTTTGCTGTATATTTAGCTGGCCAAGACATTTCACTTTATGGCAAGTAGTTTTTTTTTGTTTGTTTGAAAGGCTTGGGCTGATGCAATCTTTCCATATGTGATATAACCCCCCCTCCTCCTTTGGTAACCAACTTGTCTGCTCTGAGGAATTCACAGGTATGTCTTACCTCCTTACAAGCACCACCTGCTATCTGCTATAATAAAATAAGCACAAACTAGTGAGAATGCAGCTGGCACGGACTGTCCCCATTATGTGCTACATGTGAGCACATAATGCTGGTATACACACTGTCCTGGGACCAAAATAAATAAACCCACAAACACCCCGTGTGGGTTTATACTGTCTGCTTATTTCAGACACTGACTTTAGCATCTTGTGGGGAAAATAGTAACCTTTTTTCTATGTGATAATAAAAATTTGTTTTCCAGGCCTTGGGTTTTAATCTGTGCATTTGAAAGTCTTAAATAATTCATTAATAGTAACTGTGCCAGCAAAACAACGTCACAACACATCATGCTTCAAAATCTAAGTGAGAAACCTGGCGGACTATAACTTAAGAACCTACAAAGCAACATTATTTTAAACAATATAAATGTGTATGGGTATTCTTCACTCTATGGTACAGCTATTATTGGAGAAGTGGGACACCAGAGGAAAAAAAAACAAACCCAAACACCTGAGGCATACATCAAAGACGGGGGTGTCTTTTGGAAGAAAAGAAAAGGGACTTTGTGTCTGAGCTGAGCTCTCTCACAGTTCAGATAAGCGTTATCCCCTCCCTGCTCCTAATAGACCCATTAACTTAAAGACACTGAACCCCCATTTTTGTCTTTTCTTTTCCCATTACTCCACCCACTGGGCTCCAGTAGGGCTGATGGTGAGTGTGCAGACTTAGACTCAATAGCACTCAATTGTCACATCCAGTCTCTAGGTCTTATGGGCAGACACTGTTATATCAACTTATGCAGACAACTTGCCCATAAAATCCGCAGACATCTGCTTAGGTTAATGCCCTCAATATACCAAAAGCTTGTTTTGTTGTATCCATTTTCTCTTGTTTATCAAAGAGCTGGCACCACATTACTTTCTTTTTGCTTTAAAAGCAAGGTCGATTCCATTCAAATAACTGTGGAACCATTACTGTGCAGACTGGGTAGATAAACACACTGGGACCATTAAGGTGCAATTCTTGGTAATTCACCCAAAAATCAGAACCATCTTATGCACTGTCAAGCACATCAACTTAATGGTAGGACACAAGAACGCTTGGGCCCTGATCATGAGTATCACCTTTATTTCTCATCCCAGTGGGACTGCATTTGGCTCTTAGGCAAACAAGATATTTTTCTTTTTAAAGCAATTACGTTAAGAGGTACACAGAGACAAGCCGAGAAAACGTGAAGGAGGAAAAACAAATATAAACACAATTTGATTGCCAGGTTGACTGCTGCAGTACACCCCCTGTTTTTGTCCCTTTTATGTGCTCCTTTGCTCCTCTGCAACACTGTGGGAAAATGAGATGGGGTTCACATTTTTGCACAACAATAATAATAATAAAAAAATAATCAGAATACCATCTGCACTAACAATAAATAATATTTGATTAGTAGCCTTGCAATAGTCCAGAATATCCATTATGAACCTGTTTACTTACGTGTGAACATCTTGAAGAGAGGAAGGAGGATCGCAGCCCAGATAAGCCTCATTAATAAAGCAGTACTCAAGCAGAGCCCTGAAGCATAGGTCCTGGAAAGGAATTATGATTTTAGAACATATAGGGTGAATGCATTTTATTACAACCAGTATGATGAGAGAGAGAGAGAGAAAAAAAAAAAGAAGTTAAGAGGTCACTCACCCTAATGAGAATGTGGGGGTTTCCAACAATTAAAAGCAGAGCTTTGGGTCGAGTGATGGCCACATTGAAGCGTTTTGGGTTGGCCAGAAAGCCAAGCGTACTCTTTAGATCATCACTCTGTAGTGACTCACTAGAGCGCACCTATATTATAGAAGAATTATATGGATTAAATGCCATGACAGTGAACATAAAATATGTAAATGTTACGGGTTTACGTTTGGGCACAAGGTTGAACTAAATCTACAACCATATACACCTGCCCGTTCCCTTAGGTCCGCCAATCAGCAGCTCCTTAAGGTACCGAAAGCTAAGTATAAATCTAAAGGTGATCGTGCTTTTGCTGTAGTTGCTCCAAAGTTGTGGAATGATCTACCCTTGCATGTTAGGCAGGCCTCTTCTCTCTCTGAATTTAAAAGTCTTCTTAAAACATATTTATTCGCTGAAGCCTTTGGCATTGATTAGAGGGGTTGACTCAATTTGTTTTAACATGTTTCAATTTATTTTAGTTTTTTTTTTAGTTATTTATTTTATCTTATCTCATTTTAATTTTCTTTACTTATGCTTTTAGCATGTACAGCACTTTGTGAACTCTGGTTTTATGTTAAAGTGCTTTATAAATAAAGGTGGTATGGTATGGTAAATCAGCATGTCTGCTTGTATATTAAAAATGTTTTTTTTTAAAAACTCAATAAATAAACAAGGGCTTCAGTATAGTGGAAATTTTACATGGTACAGGTTTAATTTGTGTATTCACTATTTAAATCCTGTGGAATATGAGGTTAAAGGATATACACATTCAGTGGCCACTTCATTAGTTGCACCTTGCTAGTAACCTGTTGCATCACCACCAGTCTGAACAATTAATACAAGGTAGGATGATCTATGCTTTTGTTGTTTACACCAAAATCTAAACCCAACCATCCAAATGACAATTAAAAAAAAAAAAAAAAAAAAACCCACCCATGTCTGCCACTTTGATTAACCCAAAGAAGAAATAATAATAATAATAATAATATCAAAGTCAAACTCAACTTTGATATAATTTGATATATAATTATATGCAAAATTAATATCAAAATACTGCACATATTTTGATATTTGATAACACAGATGCATGTTAAAAAATAAAAATCAAACAGCTAGCCTTTTACTTAGAGGAAAATACAGTCCAATATTTCTACCTGTAATTAAAAACATGTTTTTGCCTACCGTAGACAAAATGATGACCAGAAACTCTTGTCCTTGGAACTCCTCCACAGAGCCCACTTTGATGTCCGACAGGCCCACCTTCCCCAGCAGGACACGAATCTTCTCACACTGGTGAGGAAAGCCAGAAGAGTTTAGGGTCTACAGGAGTGCAGTTGGCCAGTTTTAAGTTGAAAAGCCATTAGGACTAACAGTTTGAATTGTGCAAAGTGTTGGTTTTTTTTCTGTCTAATAAAATAGTAAAAGAAAAAAAACATTACAGTGATGAATCGTAAACTCATTACTTGTTTTTTGTAGGGGGCAATAACGCCAATGTCAGAGGCATGGACAGGATTGTAGAGCTTCTTTGCCAGTTGACAGCAGTATAGCATGACCTGTACAGCTTCTACTGGGTTAAACCATGATGGGTTGTTACCTTCTCTCATTTCTGTGCCCTAGAGAAAGGGGGGGGGGGGTGGAAGAGAACATGCAACAAAATAAAAATGCAAGCTAGCAATCCCAACAAAGTGTCATATAACATTCCTCAGTAAAGGAACCTATCACTTTCATTACCCTGACTCCATGAAAAAGAAGTGGGAAGCTTTTTTTGGGCAGATTTTTCCACTGGCACAGGGAGTCCACAATAGGCCTGGGTCCTTTACAGCACAGTTCTCCCTGATAGAAGAGCTTTGAAGGCAGTGTGAGCAAGGCCTCATGAGAACGATAGTTGTAGACCAGCTTAGTTACCTGTTGTTGTAATGAAACAGCACTCCTGTGATTATCATGTAGACTGAAAATATACTGACAGATTCCAGTCAAGTTCATTTATCATTAGATCTGCAATGTATCTTAAAACCTTTATCTTTACACATTGTAATATGATGCATTTCTGCAAAAAAACAAACAAACAACAACTTAAAAATGCTCAACAGCATAAACACCTTTATGTAGAACACTAACCAGCTTAGGATTGTAGCCCCAGTCCTGTCTGGAGTACAGAGGGTTGGCCATCAGCCTCTCCAACAAAGACACCCCAAAGCCAAAGGCACTGGCTATCTTAGACTTCACAAGCGGACCCAACTGACAGGGGTCTCCAGCTAAAACTATCTAAATAAGGAAAGGGTTTTTTTTGTTTTTTTTAAAAACAACAACAAAAAGAGTAATTGTTAATAAAGCTCAGTTCAGTCATGACCAAAAAGTAAAGTAAGTACACAAAAAATATGTGGAAAATTAGTTTAACCAGTCATCAAATTCACCCCAACCCTGAGATTTTCTAGTGTCTGACAACACTCAAGTCAGGCAGGTCCATTGTTTAATCCACACAATATTTCCAGTAGTAAGAAGACGCTCGCGGGGCTACATATGTGAAACAGACAACATCTGAACCAGATTCTCCCAGAGCTCATATGTAAAAACCCACTAAGGTCTTAATGAAATCAGTACATGTGTATTTGTGCTAACCTGTCCATCTCTCTCAGACACAACGCTCATCGGGATCAGGGACTCTGGCTCAGTGGCTTGACCGGCTTCATCCAGAAACAGATGAGTAAAGTGTCCAACTCTGAAGATTATTAAAGGGTTAGTAAACAAGGACTAAAGTGGGAGAAAAACTGATTAACCTCTCTCTACTATAACCCATGTCTTACGGTAGGCCTATATTATGGAACATGCCAGCACTGGAGCAGGTGCTGACCACAATCCTGTGGAAAGCAGCTTGACGAATCTCCTCTCCTGCCCTGGAGTACACTCTCAGCACTTCTGGGATAGACTACAGGGAGGAGTGGAGAGAAAAAAAATAAAGAAATAAAAATCTAAATCTGAAATAGTCAAACACATTAGCCTAAATACTATATTAAATAATATTAAATACCTCATTCTGCCTACAGGACGCATTGACACGGGCCAAACTCGCAGCATGCAGGAAGCCACTGTTATGCAGGCGGATGCAGATGAGGTCAGCAGCACTGTTGGAGGGGGTACATACAAGTACCCGACTACTGGGCATAAAGTAGTAAACCTGGATGTGGAAAAGATTAAACCTCATACAAGCAATGGGAATCAAACAGCCATCATTTGCAAATGAGAGTCTAAAAATGACTGAGTGCTAAGGATTTTTATTCACTTTGTCATAAAAATTAATTAATTAATTAATGAAAAAATATATATATACTGGCGGCAGCAGCGGCCAGTGGTACCCCTCAGCCTCCTAGTAGATGCACCCAGGGTACAAATTTAAAAAACAAAAAAACAAAAAAAACCTACGTTGCCTAGTTCTCACATGTTACTGCATTCACAAGATTTTTTTTTTTAGAAAACTTGACCTCTGACCTCCAACCTCGAGGCCATGGTCACTGACATTCAAATTCATCAAGATTTTTAGTAGATACACCTATGGTATCAATTTGAAACTGCTATGTCAATTTATTGAGTTATCGAACTCACAAACTTGGGTGTCAACGCTGCCTGCTCACCCACCGGGCAGGGTAACAACAATTCTATCTATTGACAATCCAGACTTAAACCTAAATACCAATGGACAAAACGTAAAAATGAGTACAGCCACAGTGTGAATAAGAGTGGCACTTACAAAATTATATTTTTCTATGTATTCATGTGACTATGTGCACCTGGAGTATGGCCTCTATAATGGTGATCGTCTTTCCAGTGCCTGGAGGTCCAAAGAGCACATACGGAAGGGGCCGGCACTCCCCTGCTAGGATCCTCTTCACTGCCTCCTTCTGAGGGGGGTTCAGGTCTGGGTTAAAGAAGTGCCCTTTGGTGGGGATGGGTTTAGATGTTGGTGCACAATCTAGATACAATTACACATTTGTTAATGATGATGCTGGTGACGTTATCAGTCAAAACAGACAAAATCAATATGATACTGAAAATATCTGTACCTTTAGTCTGTGTGCCTTTTGACTTCATGTCAATGGTAATGCCTGACACTTTTCCATTTTCAGTGGCTGGTGCCTGTTTGTTTGTTTTTTTTAAACATATTTACATTTGATTAAAAGCTTTAAATTTAATCAAGTAATGTCTTACTTTCACCCCCCCCATATTGTGCCCTACCGTTTTGTCATCTAGTTTATCCATCCATTTTCCAGTCCACCGAGGGGTCCGGGGTGTCACTCTGGAGGGGAAGAGAACTGCCCGACAATTTTAAAAACTGCTTTTAAAGTTAGTCATAAATGCTTGGGTATTCTGTAATCAATATGTAGCTATGAAGAAATAAATCAAGCTTTGTGTTTCTTTTTACAAAATGTTTGAAGGCATCTGAACAAGCTGTCGCTGCAGTACATCCTGTGTCAAGACAAGTCAAACAGCACCCTCTAGTGCCACTTTTGTGGCCCTGACAATGTGTGTCATACTAAAGATGAGTTTTCTCTTGTTTTCTCTCTGTTTAGCCTTTTTCTGTTTTTCGATACATATTACACAAAATATAATTTCATTACATCAAAATACATTTTTATATAAAATTATTTAAAAGAAAACAAGTCTGGAATGTAGACTCACAGTAATTTAGATTGAACTTACTTTCCCCGAAGTGTTTTGTCTGTTCAAGTGCACTGTGACACCGCCTCATCGTCAATCTGAATAAACAAACATCAAAAACATTAAAAGGTAAACAAAAAACCCTGAGGCACAGCAACTATGAAACTGTTTTCAGGTGAAAGACAAATTTGAAATGTGAAGTAATAAATTAATTATGATATTAGGATTCTACTCATTTTCTCACCTGTTGTAAGAGAACTCAACATCTAGTGGCTCTCCGAGGTAGCTGCGCTGAAAGTCTGAGTTCACTCGCAAACTCACATCCTCATCATTGATCTGTGTAACAACTGAGCATTAGACTAACATAAAATTAAGTATTTTTTGAAAATATGCTTTACAATAAGAAATATCTCCATACCTCTGTGACGTAGCTAATGTACTCCATTACCACGCCATCACTTTGTGGCTTCTTTAGTATTATTCTGTCCCCTGAAAAGGAAGCTTGTCAACCTTCTTCTTTTGTTGAACAGTAACAATAAAGCAACAATAATGATGAAAGGCGCTTAAGGCCACCTTACCTATATAGAGATTAGGTCTGCCTTCGGCCAAACCCGGGACCTCGAGGTGCAGGTAGACAGCCCCTTTCCTGAGAAGCGCTCCACTGATAGAGAATTCTCTCAGTTCCCTTTCTGCATTCAACTCTTCCAGCCACAGAAGGACTGAGAAACGCGACTGCATGTTTGACGGGGACAGCACCTGAGCAAAATGCAATAACTTACTGTTTCACTTCATGCAAATTCTGATTTTCTATTTTCAATAGGGCACAAGACACCAGCCACCTGAGGCAGTTCCTAACATTTTACATCACATTGCTTACAGAAAGGCTTAAAAGTTAATTCCTTACTCAAGATCCACAGTTTGTTATTTTACTGATTCAGAAAGTGAAATTATTGTCAGCCAACCATAAACAACACCTCGGAATCATGTAAAATTAAATGTTTTTTGTCATTATTTTTCAGGACCAGATTAACTTGACCACAGGCAAGCTCACCTCTCCAAGGCAGGGCTCAACAACCAGGACATCACTCTGGGCTTCCACACAGTCTCTTAGAGCTTGAGGCACAGGGTAGTTGGGTAGAAATTGTGGCAACCGTCGATTAGCAAGCCTAGAAGAGTGACAGTCAGCCTTACACAGCAAGTAGCAAGAGTTTGTTGTGCAACTTAATTTAGGGGGGGGGGGAAATAATTATGCCCACCAATAATCCCCCACATGATCAGAATCATTGGAATCAGCTCTTTCGATACCTTGGTGTTATTTTCGGAGCAGCTACTGTGATCACGTGAGAAGATTTCGCTGCCACTGGGCGACTATCAGTAGGAGCGTAGGGCACAGAGGGCTGAAGCACATCTTCACATTCACTGCGCACGGTGACCTCCAGGCGCCTCCCGATGGTGAAAGAACAGAAGTGCAGCAGTAGCAGCTCAGCACAAGTTCCCAGGCTCCTTGAGAAATTTCCCAAACAAAATTCAACTGTACATAAAAATCATAACAACAAAAGCCCAATAGAGACACACGACACCTCCAACGGTGAAACTCTAATAAATTGTTAACCAGTAAATCCAAAGTGAGATTAAGCAAAGTTCTTCTTTCTCATACATTACTCATATTAGTGATTGTATTATTTTTATCATTGTTTTGATATGAGGAATAAAAACAAAACTTACTTTGCCTCGCAGGCTACAACAACTGGTAGTCTCTCTCCAGGTAAAATATCCAACTCGCTTTCCTGTCTTCTTAGACCAGGGGAATGGACCGCCTCCTTCTGCGCATCGCCATTATCTTTGTCTCCATCTTTTACTTGGATTTCTGAAGACTTGACAGGGTTTTCTTGCAGCTGCTGCCCTTTTTGCCTCAGTGACGTCAATCCTTTAACACTAACCAGAGTGAACTGTTCTTCTGAGTCCCAGCCAGCAAAGTCGCAGTGTGTAAACTTGTGGGTCTCTGAACCTTTATTTCTGTTAAGAGAAAGATGAAGACACTAAAACGCAATCCTACTGAATACTAATTAAAATCGCATTTTCTCAATAATATATAGTCCACAGTTCTCTGAAAGTTTGTGATGCAGTAGCACAATTTGCTGTGATTAAGCACTCATTTCCCCTTCTAAAAGGATGTCCACAGGGAGCATTTTGTGCTGATCCATGCTGACCTCTATCTCCGAGAGACTACATCATTTGTTTTGTTTTCAAGTTATGTGCCCTTATAAATAGTGCCAACATGCTTGCTCTGTCTGCTGTGGTTCCCATTTAGGTTGCCTCTGGAAAATTAGTTTCATTTAATTTATGCTCATATGAACACGTGGAAAAAGTACTACAATGTTTTTACTCTCAATGACATTTATCAAACAAAAGAGCAAAGCTGCACTTTCACTTTTGACAGGTACAAAAGCAGAATTAAATCAGTGCTTTTAATAAGATGTACATAAATTTTAAAGAGATTTCATTTTGAGTGCTCTTATTTACATTCACAATGTTAAGATTTTATTTCTTCCCTGATTAACTTACTGTATCCAGAGCACCAGCTCTCGTGTCTCCCCAGTCATCAGTTCCCCAAACTGTCCGTAGTCTGTTACATTCAGCCCTCCTTTATCTTCTAAGATGCTCTTCAGCTCAGCCTCTCTGAGAGGTGTAGCAGAAAGATTTGCACTGCAATAAGAATAAAAAATACACTCATTATGATTAACTATCTATCAATCTGTCAATCCTTTCCGTCTCCGGGCGAGGTTTCCCGTGTTCAGTCAAATTAAGCCGCAGGCGCCACTCCTGGTGGTACCCTTCCGTCAATTTCTTTAAGTTTCAGCTTTGCAACCATACTCCCCCCGGAACCCAAAGACTTTGGTTTCCCGGACGCTGCCCGGCAGGTAATGGGAATAACACCGCCGGATCGCTAGCTGATGATTGCTCAATGAAGTTATTTTTCAAGCAGAAACTGTAAAAAGCAAACCCACAAAATATACAGTCATCACTTCAAGCTTAAAAACTGTAGCTGATACCTCTGAGAGAAGGGTGCCATGCAAAGAGCCCTCCAGCTATAGAGTGACTGACTGCTCTCCACCATTACCAGGTTAACCAAATGTCCTACTAAAGGCTTGTAATGGGCAGGGAGCAGGAGAGAGTCCAAGCTGAAGAAAACACTGTCATCCACCACTCCACTACGACCATAGATACTGGTCACACGCACCTACAGAAAGGAGGTGAAAATGACAAATGTTTGTTTTTTTTTTACAAAGTTTTACCATTGCAAATAATTGAGCAGAAAAGTAAAGTACAACTAAATGGACTCCAATAAAATAAGCATGTATTGCATTTTAAAAAACAATGATACGATTACTTGGTCTAGGCGGCAATAGCGTAAAGGGACCACAGAATGAGCCTGGGTAGTCCACTGGTTAGGATTGATAAAATATTTTGCTTGGACCCAGTCTCCTTTCATTGGCTCGTAACCTGCGAGAAGACAGAAACGTAAACCTTCAGCAGATTGAAAGCATGATCTTTAAAGATCATGCTTTAAAGATCATGCTTGGTTAAATCAGTCCAAAATACTGGCTGGGGCTGAATGACCAAGAATGGGTGTAGCAAAGCATCACGGGTGGAAGAAGCTTTTAGCATGTAACGTGAAGTGGGAGGTACCTTCCCAAAGACTGTGGCATGGGAAGTATGTGGTTTGATTTATGTAGCCACCATCTCCATCAAATGATGTGACCATGCCAACAAGAGGCCGCAGCTGCATAATGTCAGCTTCTAAGGAGGTTTTTCCTCCATCCTCCCAAGCGTCTGCACTCTTCTCCACCTAAAGGACATGGTTCAACAAAGCTCACTGTGAATGCCTTATTGGAGGGAACAACAAACAAGTTCTCAATAGAAACAACTTCACACTACGAAATAAACAGAAATTTAAGCTGTTGATCACATGAAGCACAGGCTCCTCACCCTTAAAGCTTTCCATCCCCCTTCGGAACCATCTCTTACTGCTATACAGTTGACCAGGTCTCCTTCTTTCAGTGGCACGCCACCCAAGACCTCACCACTAGTGAAGTAGATGGCATCGTCGATCATGCCATAGTCAAGACACAGCTGGGTTATCACCTGGCCCCTCAGGTGGCGAATGTCTTCCCTACCTGGTCAAGAAAAAAAAATGCAAACCAAACTTGACTAATCTAATGTGTTAGTATTCTGCTATCAGCAATACACACGATTAAGCTGACCAAATTTTTACCTTGACGTGGTTTGAAGTAATATTGCATTTACCTGATTCATGGGAGAAAATGTCTCCTTGCACTTCGACTGTCCTCCACAGTGGAGAAACCAGCTTGGACAGCACACAACGCACCGCAGTAAGCATATCTGCAAAATGCTAGCTCACGCAGCTAGCTACCCGCACTAAGAAAACAGGACAGAGGAGAGCTGCTCTTAATCAGTATTTGCCACCTAAGAGCAGGCTGTACGTTTGCCGTTGTTACACTTAACTCGCTAACAGACTATTAATCGAACACACAACTGAGTGAAGTCATAAAGTTGAATAAGTTATCAATGTCTGCTAATTAGCTGGGGCAGGAAAGTTAACAAGTTCACACGTCGCAGGAAAAGTTAGCTAAAAGCTACCTCACTTTAATAGCCCGCAAATAGAAAATAATTGAAAACATTATTAAACAAATAAAGGTAGTGAGAATATGTTAATAATAAATTAGTTAGTGACATTAAACTAATTTTCAAATGTCTGATTCGAGACCTGTTGGCTCTTCCACCCTGAAGATCCGTGGCACTTTGGAGGTAGGCGGGGACGCTCGGTCACGGCTAATTTTAAGAAGGGCGGCGCTAGGAGAGAGAGGGTAGATTTAACCAAACGGGGGCGCTGTAAAGTACACAGTAAGCAGGTGATAGGAGGAGTGAGAAGAGAAGGAAAGACTGCCAGTACATGGTTGTATCCCAATTCAGGGTCTACAGCCTTTTTTTTTTAAACTTTATTTATCACATTATAAACATACAGTCAAGTAAAACAGGGATCACATAAAAGATAACATTGTGGTAGTACAATGAGGAACAGAAAGAGTGACAAGGACAGTGAGACAAAAGTGAGTACAAAAAATAAAAAAAATTAAGGGGAACATAAATAAACAAAAGTTTGCAAGAGCCAAAATCAAGTTAGCAGTTTCAATCGGTTA
>NW_024582465.1:202922-208748 GCF_018398535.1 Haplochromis burtoni
CACTTGTGGAGGCTGCCATCTTGCAAATTTGGAGACAGAGGCTGTATCCCAATTCAGGGTCTGCAGCCTTAAAGTACGCAGCCTCAACGGTCCTCAAGGGCCGCGTACTCAAAGACCGCTAAGGCCGGAAGTGTGAGGCTTGTGAAATGGGACGGTCTAGCCTCAGTCGCGCTGCCCAGGTTGCCTAGCAACCATGATAGCTGGAAACCTGTGGTTGACAGAAATGAAGGAGAACATATTTTGTTCATTTGTTTGTTTCTACACGAGCTTTGTGTGATTTAATAAGTATCTGAGGCTGAGACCACAGGACTGTAAAACATGATTGTTGGGCTTCATATCTGTACTGAACAGTCATTTAAGATTAGCTAGTAAATAACAAATAGTTAATGTTGTTCATGAGACTAAAGTCAGTGTAAATATGAGATGGCCAATATTATAGTTATTATATTAATCATTATTAGTTATTACAGCAGTGAGTTTGAACTCTCAAATCAAATCACTTCTATTGTCACATCACATGTGCAGGTACACTGGTACAGCACATGTGAGTGAAATTCATGTGAGTGAACTCTGTGTCAAATACTGAGCTTCAGTAAAGATTCAAGTTGCAGCTATTTATATGTCCTATCACCTTAAATCTTCACTCAAAGACACTCAAGTATCTTTGACAGTGTATATATAGATGTATTATATATAAGAGACAAATGTTGTTCCTTCAGTATGTTGGCATTACTAAATTTGGCTCAATGCTTACATATATGTGTAAAAAGCAAATGTACGAGCTGTGATAACTGTGTCTGATAGAATGAAGAGTAGACTGATATATTGAAATATTCCTTTATTGGGTGAGAAAATCAGACCATGTCATAACTGCTTTAAGTCATACAGAATAGATATCAGAGCCTTAAACAGGCTGACTTCTGCTAAATGGGTCAAACTGGGCAGAAAGTATACAAACACATAACATCCTTATAGAATATGATGTAACACTATAGATCAACTTACCTCAGAATATATAAAGCATATAAACAATTACAGCAATATGATGCAACAAACACAGCAGTGCTACTAATCCAAAATACTCAAAGCTTCATAGAACTGAAACAAACATTTATTTTTAGCTCCATTCTGCTGCTGATACATACTTTAGGTTTCTGAACATTAAACTTGTTGCTGCCTTTCATAGTGTGTAACTTGAAGGCCCTGAGTACTTTCTCCCACACTGAAAACACTGGAATGATAAAATTATTTGAACATTACCTAATAAGACTGATTCAGGACAGACAGTTAGTTATGTTAAACTTTCCTAGCAGTCCTTCACAAACAGGGAACAGTCTGTCTATTCTCTCCATCTGTCAGCTGCTGCTGGCTCTTCCTCCTCCTCTTCCTCACACACTGCTGAGTTTGTCCTGGTGGATCATCAGGGGTGCAAAGCCTCACAGATGATGTGCAGCAGTGGGTCCCTCAGTCTGTCCTCACTCTGGACACTTGCAGTTTGATTTGATTTTTATTGATTAGCATTCAAATATCTCAGTGAAAACAGAACAAAGATCTACCACAAAGCAAGAAAGCATGAGACAAGGCTAATCAAAAGGTATTGGCTGAAGCATTTGCTTATTACGCCAACCCTTTTAACAAAATATCTTTTTGCATGCAGCTCCTGTACACAGGGCTCGAAGCAAATAATAAAACAAAGCAAAAACAACAAACAAACAAACAAACACAAAAAAAAAACTTTCCACCTTAGATAAGTAACTACATCAAAGCAAAAGAATCAAGAGGTTGTTTTTTTTGCTCTTTTCATTCTTGATTTATATATTTTTCTATTACTCTATTTTTAAACATGTTTTTAAACAAGGAAAATGAACTACACCTTTTTAAATCACTGTCATAACTATTCCACAGGTTAACTCCTCTAACAGAAACACATCTCTGCTTTATATTTGTCCTTATCTTGTTTTTTTTTAAAGAAATCTGTTCCCCTTAAGTCATATTGACTCTCTCTGACTTTGAACAGCTTCTGAGTACTGGGGCAAAGCAAGTTATTTTGTGCTTTATACATTATCTGTGCCATTTTATATTCAACTAAATCATAAAATTTCAGGGTATTCAGATTAATAAACAAAATGTTGGGTATTTTGGCTTCATTTTTGCACAATGGTAGGAGGCAGGGTCGCGTCGTCCATGTTTTCTACAGTCAATGGCTGTGTCCCAATTCAGGGGCTGTGTCCCAATTCAGGGTCTGCACGCATGAACTACGCATTTTAAGTGCGATTACGTCACTGCCACGCGACGACGGCTGTCCCAATTCGAAGTGTACTTCAAATGCATACTCCAAATGCGCCGTCGATTTCCCCAAATATCAAGCGTGGTCCGGTGCACGCTTCCCATATATCCCACAATTGATAGCACAGCGGTGGGTGTGGATAATTTTGCCGCAAAATACGGCAGAAGGGAGCCCCCGAAGAGTGAACTGTCAAAAGTAAGTATTGAATATGATGTCACCTATTTATGTGCGAATGTTTAATAACGAAGAACATTAAAACATTGCTGTTGGCCACATATCAGCAAAGTTATGTGACATTAGTGATGTTTGTAACTTGTTTAACTTGGGTTTAAAGCCTCTACACACACACACACACACACACACACACACACACACAGATAGATAGATAGATAGATAGATAGATAGATAGATAGATATCATAATAATCTGACAATACTATGATATTGGCCATATTATATTTACATTACCACAGTGAGATGGCTTTAGTGAACATGAACAACAAGAGCTAATTGTTATTTACTAACTACTCTTGAAATGACTGTCCAGTACAGAAATGAAGCCCAACTATCATGTTTTCCAGTCCTGTGGTCTCAGCCTCAGATACTCAACTAATCAAAGTGATGTCATGACAAAAATGAATGACCAACAAAACATTTTTTCTCCTTCATTTCTGTCACACAAAGCTGTATGAGACGTTTCTCGCGGTTAGTATCATGGTTCCTAGGCAACCTGAACAGCGCTACGAAGGCTAGACCGTCCCATTTCACAAGCCTCTCACTTCCGCACTACGTAGTACGCGTAGTGCGCGTACTTCAAGCGTGCAGGCCCTGAATTAGGACACAGCCATACGCGTTTGAAGTACACTTCGAATTGGGACAGCCGTCGTCGCGTGGCGGTGACGTAATCGCACTCAAAATGCGTACTTCAAGCGTGCGGTCTCTTAATTGGGACACAGCCGATATTTACTGATTTCGAAATCCAATACTTGTTTCTTTCAGACTCTGAACCATGAACAGATGCCTCTAAGATTTGTAATGAGTAGTTATTTAGTTACTGCTTACTCTGCCTAACTCCTTGGTTCAGAAACACCTGCTGTCAAAAGGAAAATTGCATAGTGCCCTCTGGCGGTCAAAGTATCAAAAATCGACTCTCATAACATGGTTGAAGGGTATGGAAGCCACTAAAAAAAAAAGGATCCATAACTCAAAATTTCGAGTTATTTTCTCAAAATTCCGAGTTATTTTCTCGAAATTTCGAGCACACCATCCGCTCCGAGCTCCCTGACCTGCACTCAATCTACAGCAGGCGGTGCTGGACCAAGGCCAGGAAGATCGTGAAGGACCTCAGCCATCCCAACAACGGACTGTTCTCTCTGTTGAGGTCAGGAAAGCGATTCCGCTCCCTGAAGACCAACACAGAGAGACTGAGGAGGAGCTTCTTCCCGCAGGCGATACGGTCTCTCAATCACACCACCACACAGTACTGACCCACACATATAGTTCTTACACACACACTGGACATTCTGGACATTGTTTTCACTTCATCACTTAAATCACTTTAAGCATATTTGCACTGCACAAGACATAATGTGGATTGCACAACACTGGATCATTATATTCTTCATTTCCAGTTAATACTTGTACAGCTGCTGTTATTGTGTATATATTATATATTTATATTTCTTCATACATTCTTATATAGTTCTATACTGTGTATTGTGTATTTTGTTGTACAGTTATTTTATTTTCAACTTTAATTTATATATTTTATCTTATTCTTTCCCAGTTAAATTTACCCTTCATTCTAATTTGTGTTGTACAGTTATTTCATTTTTAACTTTAATTTTTATATTTTATTTTATTCCTTCCTAGTTAAATTTACCCTTTTTAATTTTCATATTTATTTCCTATCTTATTCATAGCCTTTTTTTTTCTTTAGGTCACGAGCAGTTGTCGTAAGCATTTCACTGCATATCGTACTGTGTATGACTGTGTATGTGACAAATAAAATTTGAATTTGATTTGATTTGAATTTGAAATTCTTGGTCCCAGCTTTTACCACAAGAGGGCAGCGGTGGTGTTTTTTGTACACAAGACGTCCCACAGGCTGCACAACAGAGTGCAAATGAGGCCAAGGGAAGTATCACATCAGATAATCTCAGAGTATGTGTTGTTATAAGTGGACACTACTAAACTTTGTTTAGTGACAACAAAATGCCATGCGAAATTATGCCAACTACGTGAGAACCAAAGGAAAAAAACAGATTACATGAGCCCAAACAACTTTTTCCTTTTCTTTCTGTCATGAGAAGCTAAAATACATGTGCATCTTAGCAAATACCAGCATAGTCAAGCCTGGTGTGGTTGTTGGATGGAAATACATTGTGTTCGTGACTCCAAAAACACACATCAACAATGATTAATAATAATATTTGTATGAGATTGTTTTCTTCATTCTAGCAAGTGAAGTTGTTCATAAAGATTATTAAACACCATTAATTGCAGTTTTAGTCCCTACCTGTCCATCAGTCTTTGTTTAGTGTTACCAACAGTAAAATTCACTCAACTTCTTGCATATATTTAAAACAGACTGAAATGGCTTTTTAAAACATTTAAGATTAATCACACAATCCCCGTGGAAAAGTGGGTAAATGTGTAAAACACCATGTCCCATGCATTATATGTTGTTGTGACGATTATTACGACTCCAGAAACAATGCACACTTTAAAATGTAACTTCCTCCTTTTTGTGTGACCAAAACTGAGCAAAACCACACCTATCTAAATTGACAATAATGTAATACTTAACAAATCTGACAGATTGTTTATGTTTAAACTTGATTTTTTCAGCAGACTAGGCTCCCTCCAGGCAGCATATGCATTCAATTTATAAAACTAAGGAATGCACCATTTTCTTTCTTTCTTTCTTTCTTTCTTTCTTTCTTTCTTTCTTTCTTTCTTTGGCTCATCACAGTGTATGACAACCTGTTAGCCAAGAAATAATTCTGTAAATAACTCCCATTAAAGCACATCATTTGTTTTTGTTTTTTTTGTCGTACATATACATTTGTTGCCTTCTGGCTTTGTGTTTTTAGTCTAAATGCTAGCTAAAGCACACTGGCCAAAGGCCACAGCATCTATCTATCTATCTATCTATCTATCTATCTATCTATCTTCTATCTATCTATATCTCTATCTCCATCTATCTATATCTCTATCTCTATCTATCTATATGCGAATAAGTATATATATCATATATATATATATATATATATATACATATATATATATACCATATTGTGTAGAGATGGCACGATACCACTTTTATGTCCGATACCGATATCATAAATTTGGATATCTGCCGATACCGATATGAATCCGATAGTGTTAGCTATATGTATAGTTGTCGACAGTATGTGTATATATAGTAATATAATATACTATAAGTATATATCATATATACTGTAGTTATGTATAGTAATGTATATGTATGATTATATCAGTATATAATATAGTATATATATAGTATATAATATATAT
>NW_024582465.1:208773-283273 GCF_018398535.1 Haplochromis burtoni
TATGTATGTATGTTAGTGCTATTAGTGGTACTACATAAAATATGTGGAGGTGAACTACAGATCTGTCTGGTAGAAGGGGTGACAGTGGCAATAAGACACAAAGGGCTTTGTGGGTGGGGGGAGGGAGGTGTCACCTCCCGTGCACATGATCGCTGGCTACGCCCGTGAGACTCGGCATATCATAAAAGATGTGAGAGGGAATGATGAGGGGAGCACAAAGACAGAAGGGAAGCGAAAGGACAGGGAAGGAGGAGATCTGCCTAAACTCCGCCTCCGGTCTCGGATCCTCTCGCATTCCTTCTTCACAGCCCCTCACGCTGGAGATAGAGAAAGAAAGGGAAGGAGAAACAAGAAGGCCACGAAGAAAAAGAGGGGGAGCAGTGAAACGACCATGGCAATATCCAAAACGTCTCAGCGTGAGATAGAGTCCGATCCCAGCGCACTTTCACCACCGTCGACCCCGGCTCGGAGCATGCAGTCGCACAATAGACAGAGTCCTGATGAATGAGGAGCTTTACCTGGGCCGTGGACAAAATGAGGGTCATCTTCATCCAAAACGCCGGTTTCGTTGCAGCTTTCTCGCCTTTCTCGTGATGTTGGCAGTGTTTGGGACGACAGATGATGTGAACGAGCCAGAGCTAACCACAGCCAGATCATGCGAGTAAATTGAGGAATAAGGGGATCGTAGCAATTTATTTAGGCTGTCTTATTTTATTTTATTTTATTTTAATGGGATAGAGAGCTTGCACATATTTATAGCCAGTATAGCATCTCTGAATCGAAAGTGTGCTGAGCTTCCGGCATGCAGCCTGCTGTCGAAATCTGAATAATACACTATATTTTTTAACTATATTGGCACTAGAATGAATTTTTAACCAATGATAGAGTATGTACCAGGTTATTAAGGTCCGATCCTTTTAGACTTCCGCGCTCATGTAGTAATCCTTTAGTATATAGCAATTATTAATATGAATAGGTAGAAGGAGAGATCTCTGGCCACTATGATCAAAGCCTATTGATCAACTGAGACAATCTGGAAATGTCAGTTTCCACGTGTGTTAACATGACTGGCGTCGTTCCTTGTAATTTATTTATTTATTATTACTATTATTAGGCCTATAAGTATTATATTATCGATTTATTTTTTAGGTAGGTAGTGATATATTTAACAGTGGGAAGGCTGTTTTAAACCCTTCCTTATAGTGAGATGGAAACCGCTTATTTATCGTCGCACCGGGGGGGCACCCGTCCCGAGGCCCAGAAGGGCCAAAGCTCGGCGGGTGAGCCCTCCGCTGCACCACCACCTTCAACTCCACCTGCCGGCAGCTCACCTGAGGAGACTCCGACGAGTGGTGATGGACGGAGAAACTCGGGCGTGAAGAAACACCATCACAAGCACAACCTGAAGCATCGCTACGAGCTGCTGGAGACGCTGGGAAGAGGCACCTATGGCAAAGTCAAGAAGGCCATTGAGCGGCACTCTGGCAGAGAGGTGAGCCATTTACACAAGCAGCTGCAAACATCTGTCACGATGCTTTTAGTAAACCCAGACGCTTGTAATTCACAATACTTCTGTAACGCCCTTTAGCAGCCACTACAAACAGCACTGGTCCCAAATTAATAAGTGGTTTGTTGCTCCCAGACGCGTGTGCACGACCTACCCCCGCTGGGAATTCCCCCACCATGCTCCAAAAAGGCCAGTGGGGCCAGGGAGTTACGCTGCACACATGCAGGGCCTCACGACCGGATGCCGGAGTGCAATTCCGGCTACCGACAGACTTATGGGGACTTGTCTGACCCCCACAAGCTTCACAAAAGTTCCCCAGAAGTGTCCTGCGTCCACCCTCATTCATAATTTGTAAAGTTTTTAAGACATGCATTGCAAAGTTCAGATCAACCCCAAATTCACTCTTTTGCGAATGACCAGCATTTGACATAGTCTCAGTCTTTAAAGTAGTAGGTTACTTGTACTGTTTCATCACTCTGCACAGTGCCGTACAGTTTTTCCCTTCCCGTTTTGTTTCTATTTTTAAAGTGCCAAGTTTTTTTTTCCCCTGCATGGCTCAGTCTGGCACTTTGCGTTTCTTTTATTTGAAAGTGATGAACTGTATATTTGTGGCAGTAAACCCACCATCTGCTGTGATGTCCTTGCAGACCGGCAGATCTCTACCAACTATTTCCACATGTGGCAAAATATGACCCCAGTGCCCATTCTGGCAGGGCTTGAGGAAATTTCCACTGAAACTTAGTACAGGCCAACAATGTCCCCCAGCGGTTTCATAGCTCCTGGCAAATGCATGTTTAATAGGGGAAGGGGGGCAGCAAACCCCCTGGTACGACATTCCTGTTTGACCTGTCCCACTTGTCAGCTTCTCCTTTGTTTGTTTTTCGGCATTATTGCCATGGTAGCAAGTGTAATATGAATTAATGTAATTTCACTAGCATCATAAAACTGTGCAATTGTACTAACTGGACAGGTCAAAGTGTATTGCATGATTGTTGGCTTTGGATATCTTGGAAATCTTTTGTTAAATAATTGACAATGTTTGTCAAATAGTTGGCAAGTTTATTATATTTTTGTTACTAAGCCATAAAGCACTACTTGCCAGTCACTAAATATATAAATAAACCCAACATACTTATGTGTAAGTCAAAGAAGCTCAGTGGCTCCAGTTCTCCTATTATCTACAGCACTGAGCTGAGCTTAGCATTAAAACTTAAAATAGAGAACTATTAATACGGGACCCAAGTCTGTGCACATAGAGTACTCACCATCTCGCAGCTTATGCATATGGCACTACGCTGCTAGCGTTTACTTGACCTCTGATCCAGAGGGAGTCCCTTGTGTCCATTTGGCATGTAAACCAGTGTGGTGAGAACGTTATTTAATCATCTCAGCTGCCCTGAACCTTTTCCTGGCTTGTTCCACAGACCCAGTGAGAAGAACAAAGTGGAGAGATAAACTGATGAAGCTCTGTGTGTGTGCATGCACACACATGGGAATAACGAACGACAGATTAGATGCAAGCATATTCAGCATGTCAGTGAAAGTAGAGCTGGTTTCACCTGGAAGCCCGTTTGTTGTACAATTTGCACGCTCAGTAAAAAACACAAACACCTAACATTAAGTGAAGTGCAGCAGATCACAGAGAACTTGGTGTGGCTTTGTGGGATGTGCACAACCCGTGTTTCTGTGCATGTGTGTGAAAGGTAAAAGGAGACCTGTGGCTATGTTTCAAATAGCTGCATTAAGTATTACATGCCATCTAGAGAGGACTATAGTGAAAAGGTTATGGTGACAGTCAGGCCTATAATGGACACTGACACATGAAAGGCCATCCACAGCAGGAAATTAGATTTAGAAGGTAATGTTAATATCCTGTATGGAGGATCCATCACAGACAGGGGCTGGGGAGTTAGCAGAGATACAGGGAAGCTCACCACCATAACAAGAGAGAAACCGGCTCAGTTAAAAGGGGTAAAGAGTCATATTAATATGTGCTTAAAGCACCAGATTACATCATTCCCCAACAATGGACTCAATAGGGAGGTACGCAAAAGGGAAAAACATTGGCATTCCTCTGTTATATTCTATGTTGTACAGCTGATGAGGCATTATGATTCCTGGCTCTGTTTGAGAATACACTTCTCTGGAAAAGTGACGGGCCTCTTTCTCCCACTCACTCTCCCTCTCTCTGCCTCCTCCTAAGTCTGACTCAGACGCACAGTCAATACGACAGATGATCATGATCTTTAGACAATGCAGGGACGAGTGAGTTTGTGATGAATACTTCATCTATTTTAATGGCCTGAGAAAGCCCAGAACGATGTCAGGCTCCGCTGAAGCGAAACATGGACTTTCACTTCAAACGAGCTCTTTTGAGAACAAAGTCTGGACGACGGGAGGGGCAGACGAGGCCGCCCCATACCTGGCAGGGACCGACGTGGGCAGCAGTGCAGCGCCCGTTTACTGTGAGTGACAGTAATAGGGGGGTCCACTTAAGAACAAGCGTAGCTGCGTCAGCCAGCTCCGCCAGCTGGCAAGTAGCTGATCTGCGGTCCTGTGTAATGATCCGCATCAAGGTCAGGGCAAAGCAACATGAGGAGATACACAAAAGATATCTGGCTTTCTAGCCCAATATTGGGGAACTGTCTCATTTACTGATTTATCATGCAGTGTAGAATTAACTTCTCTACACATTTTACTTGTCTTTGTGTGTAACTTTTGTAGGCAATTTCTTAGTTCATTCTCTAATTTTAAAAAAATCAGGTATTTTTTGCATGCATCCATCCATCCCACAACAACTGAAAAAGGCAAGCTGCATTCAGCTTTGCAAAGTCAAGTGTCAGTCACGTTTTGGGGATCAGTGATAAAATCCTGATGATTTTGATGAGGTAAAGGAAAACATCAGTGTTAAGACACAAACAACTTTTCCCAATTATGAACACAGCATGTGAACCCCCTGGACCCTGGCTTGTTTATTATGGTATCATTTCTTTAAATTCTATGTAATCAAGGCATGCTCTGGAAGGCAGCTATTCCGGTTTGGGGTTATTTTTATTGATGTACACGGTAATTAGCTTGGCACTCGCTACTGCCTGTGGTTTTTCGCTGAATGGAATAAAGCTGGGCTCCACAGAATACTGCAGTTTAGTCAGGAGGACAAAAGTTTAAACTAACATAATTCAGAGTGAAAAGATGCTTTACAGACCTGATCAAAGAACAACTCGGGGCTCAATCCAGATTGTTTAGGCTACAAGAATGATGTGCTAGACCGTGGGCTCTCCACTGGTTTATTTGAAGAAGGATGCTAACCTCTCATTTATGGAGTACATAGGTTAGTGGTTTGAATGCATCCTGTTGCGGCTGACTCTTAACTGAATTGGCTTTGCCATGACACTGAAGAATCATCAAATCAAGTGTCATTGTTGACTGTTAAGCTCCTTTTAACGGGCCCATTTGGCACGGCAAGGAGTGAATCACTTCCTCATCCCCTGCTCGTTCTCCTGATACCTCCATAAAACTCTCAGCAGGCCATCTTTTCAGGCTTTTTCGAATACGGGCCATTAGCTGTGTTTAATCAGAATAACTAAACATACAAGGCGGGGGTAGTGGTTAGGGTCTTCTCGGGGACTTTTGACAAGGGAGGAAATTTGCTTTGTAAGTTAATACTGACCGATTGATGGAGGATCACTCTAACCTTCAGCTCTCTCTTTCCTCTTCTTAAAATCGGTGAACACTTAACACTTTCTCACTGCTTTTTAGGGATACATGGTGCAGACTTTATAGGCTTTTCTACCCCGCGCCTGCTGTACGTGGTTGGGATTTCGAAAGAAATTTCTCCATAGTTGTTGGAGTGGCAGTTAGTGCAGACATCCATGCACCAATTTGGATGAACGGCAGTACTTTAGAGGCTATTTGCCTAACCATTACCTTATTGCCAAATTCCTGCAAATCTAATGGCATTTCCATCAGCCTAAGCTGCACTGTGTGTTGTGCTAATGCACAGATGTTAGCTTGCTAACACAGCAAAGCAGAATAGTGACCATGACTGCTTAAATTAAACCTTATAATTATATCAGCATAGTTTTATTAGCATGAAGACTTTAGCATTTCACACAAAGCGCTACTATGTGCTAATATGGCTGCAGAGTCCCAGACTGGCTCCGAAAACGCTCCCTGTTTCCAAGATAGCGCGCCGTATTGAGTGAACTATTGAGTGACCATTATATACTGATGAGGGAATGACTGAGTCAGGGGAGTGATTTTGGACACAGGCGATTAGTTAACAACAGCTGCTCCCAGAGAAGTCTTTACTATGGAAACTGCCGTGTTGCACTGTGTGAATCTGTCCTCTGATGCTTCTGTAATCATGATGATTGAATATCAAAACAGGCCACAATGTTGGTACTTGTGTTTCAGTTTGCAATAGTTTGACCTCAGCAAGGCTTCGTAAGGTCAAAGGTTATTAAAAGTCTCTGTAGGTGGACAGGGGAGGTTTGTTTTTCTTTGATAATGAAATCAAGCATTGTGTGCAGACTGACATCTCATGACGTGCACCATGTACTGTGGATGAGCTGTACAATTTAAAGTTCACTGATAACAAATCGCATGTGACAGATAAATCTGTTGCACCTTAATCTCATTTCAGTGACTTTCTGCAGTCACGTCTCTTCCCAGATTAAATCAGCCTATTTTTCAAATCAATTTTCTTGGAAAAAAAGACAAATCTGCTTTTACTTTAAACTGTTAAATGTGACACATTCAAGATACTGTATATCTAGGCGGGGGGGTTTTGTTTGCTTGTTTGCTTGTTTACTTGTGTTTTGCTTTTTTTCCTTTGCTGCTGAAGTCACATGAGTGAAAAGTGTTTGTCCTCTCTTTCCAGGTGGCTATCAAGTCCATTCGGAAGGAGAAGATTAAGGATGAGCAGGACATGGTACACATTCGCCGAGAGATTGAGATCATGTCGTCCCTCCGCCACCCCCACATCATCTCTATATATGAAGGTGAGGGTCTTTGAATGTCTACCTGTGACAAATCATGGACACTTATTTAATTTGAACATGCAAACAAAATCACACATGTCCAGAATTCTTCCCTCCATCAGCTCATTTAGCACTCGTGGCCGAGCTGTAGGACTGTCATGTTATGACATGCAGATGTCATAATAAGTCCTGGACTACAGCTCTGGGATGTTATTAATCTTCTTCCCGTCTGGCTGCCTGGTCTAGTAAAAGTCTGGATGACTTTGACAATTTGCATCTGGATTCTTCTCTTTGTGTGTGTGTGTGTGTGTGTGTGTGTGTGTATTGCATTCACATTTGTGAAAGTTTGTGTTTATAAGAGGGGTGATATTCTAAGGGATTGCCTCTCCCACATCTAAGAGGTCACATCCCCTTGTCTTCTCTGGTCTTGATCTCAGGGCCAGACATCTGCTGATACTTAGAGACAACAGCAGCTGGGAACCAGACTATACTCGTGCATGTGTGTGTGTCTGCACATATGTGTCTGTATAAATCCCAGTATATTTATCTCAGTGTATGAACCTTTGTGTGTGTAGCTCAGGAGACTCTGGATTGGCCTCAGTCACCCGGGCTTGCTCCCCGTCTGACTCCAATCCAGTGCTATGCAGCAGGAGGAAAGACTATAAGCCTTCCCTTGGAGCAATATCAACATATGTCTACCCCAGGAAGCAGTTCACTAAATATCAAAGACTTCAAGTCAGACATTGACAACATATTTATTGTTTTGGGCCTCCTTTTTTTTGATGAGTCCTCATGAATGACCTTTACATCACCGGAAGAAAACATTAGATTAGAATTGATGGCGACTCTAAAGGTTGAACAGTTCCCATTGATTTTTTCAACATAGTGCTTGCAATTAATCATCTGATAATATGTAGTATGGGTCTGTTTTCCGTCTCCTACATTCAGAACGCACTGCAGTGTGTTTTTTTTTTGTTTGTTTGTTTTTTTGTCATGTGATTTGTGACTCGTGACTATTGTGTCAACATAGCAACAGTTTCAATGCCATTTTCAGGTTAGCTGCCCTGGCATAGCGGCTGCAGGCTGTGTGGTACTTCCCTAACTGGCTTAGCCACTGTACTTTGTTCAGTTTCAAAGTCCTTAGGTCATTATCAGCAATGTGTATATGTAACAAACATAACTATTTGTCATGGGAACGTGCCAGTAGTCGGTCAGAGGGCTGAATTACCGATGAATTTTATGTGTTTTGCAAGAGAAGGATTAAAGAACAGCCAGCTTTATAAACTCAGGCAAGCCTGCATGGTGTTTCTATGTGTGCTGCCTTCCTTTAAAAGCAGTCAATTCTACCAACAAACCTAACCAGACTCATTGCTCTCGCTCTTTGGTGTTTCTCCTCAAACCCAGCGTTTACTGTTGTGGCCTGGCCTCCGCCCAGCCTTGCTTTAGAGATGTATAGGAGGCCTAAAGATTTGTGTATCCGGCAACACCCTCTTCAACAGCCCCTGCTAACTGCCTTGTGTGAAGCAAAGCTGAACCAGATGTGTGCGTGAAGATTGATTTTTACCACTCCCTCACATTCTGCATCCATCAGCATGCTGCGTGGGGACATTTAAAGTAGTTTTTTTTTTTTTTTTTTTTGCTCTTTGCTCCTCAGGCGAAGCTATGCAGTGCCCTCCTTTTAAGAGAAATAGTCAACCCTACAAAATGCTCAAGCAGCATGAACTGATTCAGCCAGGGGGGAAAAAAACCCAAACCCTTCAGCGTGAGGGGAATCTTTAGAAATTTACCTTCTTACAACAAAATAAAAAATGATCACTCTTCTTGTGTCCCCACAGAAAATACAAAGCTAAAGCTAAGATCTTGCCAATTCTGTTACCTTGGCAGGAGTTCACTTTCTCAGTGCTGCTTCCAGATTTTGTGCTAAGCTAAGCTAAGTCGCTGACTATATTTGCAATGGTGTTAAATTTCTCAGCTAAATCTAGGCAAAAATCAGCTTATATCTCCAAATATCTTAAGTAAACATGATAAACAAAGGGAAAAATGCCCTACAGATTAATCAAAATGTGCTTGTTTATGGCCTACTTTAGAATTATCCCTCCACTCCTCTGTGTGACTCTTTGGCCCTTGTGCAAGTTTTCAACAACAGTCTATCATCAGTGCAGACACTAGGACAATAGGCGCTAATTAGTCAGATGTGAGGGCATGACCTGTGAACAAAGCCCAGTGAGTGACAGCGAGGCTTTAGTGGTGGCTGGCGTGCCCAGTGGGCTGTAACAAACCCGAGTTATGTAAGCCAGGTAATTACCTCACCGCAAGTGCTCAAAGGTAAATGGGAGTGCAAGCTGAGAACTGGCTCCCCCAGCCTAACCCCATCAAGGTTTGCCGTGAATGTCACCCCAGGTCACTCCTCTGTCCACCAATCAGAGAGCTGAGTCTGCTTTTGCCCTCCCAAGTGCTTGGCTTACATCCCGTCTGTTATTTCCCGAGCTGCCAGACAGTCACAATCAGGGAGCATTACCATCACTCAGCAACTGTGTGTTTTTGTAGAGGATTATATCTTTAAAAGAACCCCAGGAGAGGAGGGGTGGGGTGCTGAGGAAAGTAATGTGACAGACTGTGAAGGTGCTCACTCAAGAGTACAGAAAGCGGAGGCCCCCACCTCAGTGACCCTGCTGTGTGGGAAAATCAACACGGACAATATGTAGCAACATGGCTGACTGTGTTTTCCTAGCCTTTTTTCCCCTCTCTCTTCTTCTCCTCTCTCTCCCTAACCGCTGTCATACTCTTCATGCCAAGAAGCATGTTGCCAAACTGAAATTATATAGCGGATGGCTAAAAACTGACACACAATGATATGTCTGGTGAGCTGTATTTCAATGGCGATAAAAATGAAACAGCATTCCTCTAAAAATCAGCACACGTGTCACCGGGTTTATTCATTTTGCTTCGGTCGTAATAAAAGTTCAAGGTCCAAAAGAGAAAAAGCCTGCTTTGTAAGAGTAGGTACAGAAGATAGAAGAATATAGGAGTATAGCTTTGATTTCAGTTATGAGTTAAATATGAAGCAGTTTCATTACATTGCTCTTGTCAAAATAAAAGAGGATGCTTGTTGCCATGTTGAGTCATAAATCACTAAAGAACAAGGCAGTACTTAGAATAGGTACTCATGAGGCCCGCGCGTGGTTGTTAGAAATATCGGACTGTGTTGTGAAAAGTGGCAACGTGATGCAAAGCTCAAGCTGTAGCAGAACCTCCACCTGAGTCTGTGAAGGTAACTCTTTCTCCTTTTCTTTTTTTTTTTGTGGTCTGTTTTCACTGCTCTCCACTTGCTCTGCTCTCTGAGCAAGGCCTGATTGAGTTAACAGCCCCTCCCTGCTGTAGTGTTGTGAAGGAGCCAGGCACATGAGGTGGGGTCTAGGTGATGTAACCCTGGGAGAAATGTAGAGATGTAATATGTTGCTTTGGAATTTGGATTCCCAATTCCCTCCAAAAAAAACAAAGGGCGGGGTAAACGTTTTTTTTCCTGCTTTTTTACTTAATAATGCTCATTAATATTTTTATTAAGAAGGCAAAATGAACCTGGGCAGACTTAAGACGCTGTCCTCCCATACCTCTATGTTTTTGGAAAGTCGGTAATAATGTGTTGCTATTTTCTTATCATTTCTCAGTGTTTGAGAACAAGGACAAGATCGTGATTGTGATGGAGTATGCCAGCAAGGGCGAGCTGTATGACTACATTAGCGAGCGTCGGCGCCTGAGCGAGCGGGAGACACGGCGCTTCTTCAGACAGATAGTCTCCGCCGTGCACCACTGTCACAAGGTGAGAAAACTCATCCGTGCCTTCAGCTTGTGCACGCTGTGCTCTGTGTCTCTTACACACATAAAGACTTTGTTTTAAGTCCTTAATTTATCCTTCACCATTCCCCTCACACATTCAGACGCATAGCTAGTATAATCTGCCAGCCCTGCACGGTGTGCTGTTCTTGGCGCACTGGTTGTAGAGAGTCATCTGTTTCTGAGTGAAGATAGAATGCAGGCCAGTTTAATTCAGGCTTACCCTCCCATTACAGAGCAGGGCAACAAACAGGCCCTGTCTTTAAATCTGTGCTCAAATCTTGCCGCACACACACGGACTGATGTCCTGAGCTACCCCCAGAGTCATCTCCAGAGATTAAGTTTGGTTCACACCCACATCCACACCTCACTTACTCTGCTTTAAACCCAAAGATCCCATTGGCTCCCCACTTGTCACACTTTTCCCAGCTGTAGATAGGGATGATGTCATAGTCTTCAGCTAGGGGACTCCCAGACTAATCTCTATAAATACTCCCTTTTTCTTTTTAAAAAAAAATAATTTGCTTTCATTATCAGACTCTAAGTCATGGCCGCGGCGCTAAACAGGACGTCCTGGCCTGAATGTCAATTGTCCATTACCTGTATATCTTCCCCAAAACGCCAGCCTTTGCCCCCAGAGGCTAAGTTATCAGATGATAGACGATTGGTTCACAGATTGGTCCCAGACAGCCATGAATGATGAGTCATTACCACCAAGCGCAACCCCTTGCTGGGTGGGGTGGTGTGAGTCACAGGCACAACAAGCAACCAACCACTTCTTCCTTGTGTTCACCAATCAGAGTCATGTGAAAATGAGCACCGTGTTAGACAGTCACCGACAGGAGATGCAACGCTGAGCTGCGCAAACAGGCGGGGGGTGACGGATGAAGTCACTCCTCTGCATCTGAGCTGGGTTCTGTCTGTCTGCGTACCACATGTTAATTCCTGGATTTTTTTCCCCAACCCGTGCATTAACAGCATAGTCGCTGTTTTATCCCATGATGCTCTGAGAACATAATTCATACTGGGAGATAATTACAGGCTCATGTTTATGTCACACATTTGAGCTGATTTAAAAGAAAGTCCCAGCAGATGTCAGCTTGAAGATCTTCGAGGGGACAGGACCAATTAAAGAGTACTAAGCCAACAGGCTGTCTTGATTTCCTCAAGCTATCTTTGTCAAAGTAAATCACACATACATACAAATGCAATGGACTGTTTATTGCTTGGAACCCTCTTTAATGAAAAATGAGCTGATGCATGCATCAATCTTTTTCTTTTTTCTCACTGCAGAATGGAGTAGTGCACAGGGATCTGAAACTGGAAAATGTGCTACTGGATGAAAACTGTAATATTAAGGTAACCTTGCCTCTTGTGATGGTCTGGGATGTGTTGGCAGCCAAAGCCTTGACTCAAATGATCTTTGCGTGAGGGAAAAGAAATAATATGACCTGAAATTCTAACTTGGCCTTGTGTTCACAGATTGCTGATTTTGGGCTGTCCAACCTCTACCATAAAGACAAGCTACTGCAAACCTTCTGCGGTAGCCCCCTATATGCTTCACCGGAGATCGTCAATGGGAGACCATACCGTGGCCCGGAGGTGAGTCTCAGCGGAAATAGAAATTTAATCATTTATTGCCCTCCCTGAAAATTCATTTTGGGATGAACCGCTAGTGATTACAATCATCATGTAGTCAATATACAAACTGGTGGGTAGACTTTCTTCTCAGGCCCTTTGATGGGATTAGTCCATAGTCCAAGGGAGGTCTCTCTCTTTTGGGTCAGCATCCCTCCCCTGTCCTCCCTTTCCTACAATATTCAGGGGTCTTTGAAGTGAGGAACCAGGGGATCGTTTTTCTCACTCTGTCTTCAGATTAACTGGATTGGAATGAGCTCCCCAGCCTCAAAGCGCAAGCGCTGTCTAAACAAATACTTTTGGTGAAAGAAACAGTGAAAATGTCTCCCCAAAACCACTCATTCTGCAAGTGCAGAGTCACTCCGAAGGGCGTTGTCACTACAATTACATCAGATGGATAAAACAAAGCAACAAGGAGGAGGGGGGGGAGATGTTGAATTTTTAGATTTCGTAGTCAAACCGTTCAATTTAGTGCGATTCACTGTAATTTACTCGAGAGTGCTAAAAACGAAATTATAGAACCACAGCTGGGATGAGGCCACAAATTACAGCGAGCAAAGACAACAAAAATAGAGCATGACAATAGTGAGTGGCCTGTCGCATACTCAGGAATGGACCGACGATGACACAAAGAGTGAAACATTCACGATGCTGGTCATTGATTACGTCTCAAAACTTTAGCTGCCCTCATTAAAATCACAGCCCACTGTATCTGCCCCCAACTACAGTCTGTACACTTATTCTGTGCCATGCTCTTTGTTTCTCTCTCTCTCTCAGTCACACAAACACACACACACACACGTCAACTGCATGTCTTTAGCGACTGTCAGGAGCTCAGCATATCACAGTTGCTATCTCTGCTGGTCTCATTACCCTCTTCCGCTCCCACCACTCTGCACCTCCTCAAAACACCAAGTGTTATGTAACATTTTTGAAAGCCACATTACATTGTGAGAGAGTGTAATGTGTCTGTGCACAAACAAGTCATGGCCCACCAAAATACCTGCCGTTGTCATTATGTCTTTGAGAGGCCTGCTGGAGAAACAACATCATATCATATTGCTTATTGGTGTGTAGAGTAACTCAAAGCCCAGTCTACTCAGCTCATTTTACAGCATCCATTTTTTTAATGCCATGAATCACTAATCACTGTTTCCTCCAGGTGGACAGCTGGGCCCTTGGGGTGCTGCTGTATACCCTGGTCTATGGAACTATGCCGTTTGATGGGGGAGACCACAAGAACCTCATTCGCCAGATTAGCAACGGCGAATACAAAGAGCCCACTCAGTCCTCAGGTACTGCTGGAACTTTTGGCTCAGCTTGCATTCCTTTTGGTTTGGGTCATGTTAGGAAACACACCTGATTTCAGTGCGCTGTGTAAAACAATAGCATAAACTGTAATTGGCAAATCTAATTCAGCTGTGCTGCAGATAGAAACCACGAGGACTCTTTTTCTCATAAATTCCAGAAGAATATGAAAGCCTTTAAGATGTTTGTTCATACGCTGTTTGGGGAAGCATGGATCAGAGAGCTCTGGATGTTCACATGTAGTGGATGCAAATTGCATTACACATGATAAACAGTGACGCTTTTATCCAGACAGCATAAAGAAGCACATCTTAGCTGAGCAACAAGACATTATACTTCCTATTCATTTGCTGGTAACATGATTTTTGAATAAACTACAATGGAAACAAAATATAACTTTTTGTGCTAAAAAGAGCAACTTTTTGTGGAAAAAAAATACTCTTGAAAAATACTCAGTGATTCATGTTTTTGGTATAGGTGTAACAGTCTTTGAAATGAAAAAGCAATAGCATATGATTTTAGTATTTGTATGTCAAATAATGTGCAGCGTGAAGCACTCAACAGATCTCTGTTTACTCCCAGATGCCCGTGGACTGATCCGCTGGATGCTGATGGTGAATCCTGAGCGTCGAGCTACAGTGGAGGACATTGCCAATCACTGGTGGGTGAACTGGGGCTGGAAGAACAGCGTGTGTGACTGCGAGACCCAACGCGACCACGGAGGCTCGCCCATGCTGGCCCGTTTCATCGACTGGCAGAACCGCACTGAGCCACGTGGTTCTGGAGCCAAAGCTGCGGCCATGCCCCAGCTGCTGCGCCAGAGGCCCAAGAAGTCCAAGAAGGAGAATGTTGAGGCAGGACAGACGCACAGTGGAGGCGAGGACAAGCCAGGTCTAAAGAGACCCAAAGGCATCCTGAAGACCAGGGTTACCGAAGAGCACCAATCTGTAAGTCCTGAAGAGGTGGAGCTGGGTCAGGTAGCGCTGCCTCAGCAAGCTGAAGGTGGAGAGGAGGCGTCCAGCCCAGACCGAGAGGAAGAGGAGCCGACGCTGGGAGGAGTCTCCCCAGCCAAGATCGTGCCGTCTCTGCCCAAAAAAGGCATCTTGAAGAACAACCAACAACGGGAATCAGGGTACTACTCTTCCCCAGAGCGCAGTGAGTCCTCCGAGCTTTTAGGGGGCGCCAGCATGTCTCTGCTAGCCACCTCCCCACCCAAGAGAGCCATGGGGAGAAAGGGTATCTTGAAGCGAAATGGCAAGTACTCCACCTACAGCGGGCCTCCCTCATCAGCGACGGTGGCCGGAGTCCTCGGTGAGCCTCCTCCATCGACCGACTCTGGTTTGTCCCGCAGTCAGAGTCGCCCCTCCAGCATAGTGGGGGAGGACAGCTCCGTCCTGTCCCTGTCACCCAGCTCCCTCAGCGGGGCCGAGTGGCATCCTTCCACACCCCACCTCCGCCCAAACATCAGGGCTTGTGTCTCGGCTGAAAACCTGCTGCAGCTCGCCAATTTTAAAGGCTTCCAGGCAGCCCCGCCAATCCAGGGACACAAATTCAGCCGCGGCCCCAAAACAAAAGGCTCCCCAGGGGACAATGGCAGCTTCTCCTTGTTGGGGGACCTGGAGGACATGACTCAGGTGTACCAGCAAGCCCTGGACATCAGCAGCAACCTCAACTAATAGATGGGTGGAAGACAGAGAAGAAGAGGGATTTTAACACGAGTGTGTGTTTGTGTGTGCGTATGTGTACAGATGTGTATGCGTGACACTAACGACCAGTGCGTTACTGGGATCGGCCTTTCGTAGCTTGTGGCTTTTTCAAATGGGGTTGAAATCTCGATGGAAAAGATGCGTCGCTACACTCGCACACACGCACTCACACACACGCAGGCACACTTCTCTGGCTAGAAAACATTTAGTTAAGGTTTTCTGTGCAGGAGAGAGACAGAGCTGGCATGAGAGAATGCCACCCAGTCAGCTCTCTTGGCCCGCCCATAGACTTTGCTGTGTTCAACATGTTTACATATTCAGCAAGAAGGCAAGTTAGAATCACAAATGCAGCGATCAGAAACTGGTTGGCTCTGCTTAGACATCACCCATTTCCATGTATGAGTTTACAACAGCACCTTAGAACTCAAAACGGAGCATATGCTTTTGTGATCTTTACTTCCTTTAAAAAAAAAGAAAGAAAGAAATGAAACAAACCAGGGTCTTGTTCCAAAAAAAAAAAAATAGCATTGCTGATTATTTATTAATATTTTGTAGCTTTAGTTTTAAGTGCAAAACTGGTGGGCGCTGGCTATTACTGGAAGAGTCCAAAGCTCCTTGTCTCCAACTGTGTTTGTGGAACTGACATATATAATTATGTTACTCGGTGACGAGAAACATCTATATACCCCAATATATAACTGTGTCTGTGTATGTACAACACGCAGGCAAGTATACCTTCATAAAAGCATATGTCCTATATATGTTTATGATACTAGGAAATATGTAGGAAGTGCCTTTTTTTGATTCATAATACAAATTATGTATGTCATTTCCTTAATGTGGAGGGAAAAGCCAGGCCAACCTGTCACCAGTTGTGCTTTTTTGTATCATGTTGTTTGTGAATGTAGAGAGACCCAGGGCCTTCATAGCACAGCTGACTAACTACTTACTCCCTCCCCCCCATCAAAGCCCATTCCTTCTACACAGGTGAAATTACACACAGATATACCAGCATCTACAGGCCAAGAAAACAAAAAACCTTCCTCCGTGGTCTTTGTCAGTGTTAAAGTTTGTAGTTTGGTTTGTCGGCAGTTAAGGCCTGGTTGAACATACTTTTGTTGGCAGGACAAGAGGTCTGGAGGGGCTCACCTAGTGGGACATCTAGTGAAGGGAGATAGCACAGACAACATCTCACAGTCCTGGAATGTGTCTGGCTATAGCCCTAGTTCTTTCACATTTTTTGGGCCTACCTGAAAAAAGTAAGAGGTGTTTCTTTCTTTCTTTTATTTATTTATATTTTGGGGTTTTTTTCACTAAAGAAGATTAGGTGCTTTCCATTGCTGGGCTGGTTAATATTTTACCCCAAGCTCTTCAAAGGAGCTAAGTAAGGTGGTTTGTTTTAGCTCGCTGATGACGCAGCAAATTCCTCAGAGGGAGGCAGGAGACGTGCTGGTGCTAGAGATCTGTACTGGCCCCAGCCCGAGTCAGCACAGGTGGGATCTGCGGTCAGTGCTCGGCCCCTCCAGCTGTGTATACTAGTTCATTATGTCAACCAAGCACAATTAGCCAGCTATTGTTTTCATTTGAGCGTGAGAGAGAGGCGGCGCGTAGAGACTTATAGCTAGAGGGAGAAGAAAGGTGTGAGAAAGAGTGATGCATGGAGCAGTGGTGAGATTAGAGCAGTCTTTCCTGTAAAACGCAGAAAAGGTCGAGGTGTTAGAATAGTTTTAGTTTTTGAAGGCTTTGTAACGTAGACTAGTGAAAGTAAAGAAAGTGAATAGAAGGAGCAGAGGAAAAGTTTTTGTTTTATACCAAAGAAGTAATGAAACTGACAATGATTCAGGGGAATGGGTGAGTCAGGGGCTTGTCAGAGTCCTTGCATTTTTCTTAGGAATCTCCCCAACCCCCCCACGGTGTATGAAATCATCCCCACATTGACTTGACCTGCTTTATTTTTCTTCTGTTATTCCCTAACAGAGATGCTGGAGGCTGTTGATATAGCTTGTCTTGAGGGTCATTGTGTGATCCCAGTCTTCTGTATGGCCTTAGAAATTGTGATACACTTTTCAACAGCAGCAAAAGAAATGTCAAAAATTGGAGAACGATGACTGACATCATCCGATACGTTAAATGATGTGAGTGGAAAAGCATGTCGTGGGGGACCCCAAGGGAAAAAGATCAAGTGTTGAATGTTTTCAGCGGTGGCATGTGCGAAGAAAAGGTCCTGGGTTCTGACTCAAATGAAAGACCCACTGCGTATTATATTGCATTTTATTGCCTTTTGTATTGCATTATATTGTCAACTGGATTTACAGTGAGAAAATTATACTATGTTAGTATTTTGTTTTATTATGCTTCTGTTTTTGATTTTCCAAAATATAAGAAATGTTTTTATTGCTTTATGTTATGGCAGAAAAAAAATACTTCCTTCCTTGAAGTGTCACAATTTCTCTCCAAAGGAAAAAAACAACAACAAAAAACAAACAAAAACAGCCAAATCTGGTGTGAAATTGGTGAACTCGCACACATTTCCCCCTGTTTTTGGAATACCCACAGGTGAAAGTGTTAGCTGGAAAAAAGAGCAAAAGACTGACATTTTTACTAATAGCTGACTGCAAGAAATTTTTATTTTCACATCTACCAAAGCAGGGGAGGCTAAATATGCTGGAACAACACCAGGAGGAAAAAGAAAAAAGGAAATAAATCAATGGAAAGAATCTGATGATAAAACATTAACTCTGCCAAACTGGAAATAACTGGTGCATATCTGTTAGTTAGCAGAAATTCTAATCATAGGAAAACTTGACTGGATATTGTTATGACAATAATAATAAATTAGTATTTTATGTTATTTAAGCATTATTTTGGTTACAGCTTTTTACTATTGCGGGATATTGCCAAAATTTCTTTTATTGATTTTATTTGTTTTTAATCTGTGGGTGATCCTGGACTGCCAAGGTATTGTAAGTTGCGTGCCTTTGGTATCTTTCATGATTTTTTTTCTTCTTTTTTTAAATTTGATAATGAAAATTATTATCAATGTGGTTTTTTTATACTTGTATTTATTGATCAAGCCATTTAAAGTTGATGTCAAAGTACTTCATGTTCATGCTTTGACCTGCTTAGGACTTTAGTGTTTTGTGTTCATGACGCACTGCACACAGAAATATTGTTGCTTCTTTAAAATAGAGTTGTGTCATCTCATTGTGAAGGAGGTGGTCAAGTATCTGAGGAGAGACAAATCAATAAAAGTTCCTGAAATCCTGTAGAATGTCTTAATCTGTCAACTCGGGTCAACACGATGCCCCTGTAGTACTGTATCAACTCAAATAAATGGATCTTGAAGGTAATATGTGTTTTGTGTGCTTTTTGCTATGCATAGTCTTTTTATTCTAGAGCTTTGTCAAGTCAAGTGGCTTCAGTCATTTAACATCAAGATTATACAGGATTCATGCAAGGAGAACATTTGCATTTAAAGTTAAACAGTAATCTATATAGTCGCTATCTATAGAGTTCCAAAAGCTCCCTTTAACACATGAATGTCTTCAAATATACCTTTTTTTGGCAAATTATTTCTGGTTTATCCAGTGGTTGAACTGGATATCCAGAGTCTTTTTTTTTTCTTTCAGTAGGACACATGTTAATTAAACTAGTGAGATGGCCTCATTTCTGTTTCCTTATTAAGAATGTGTGACCCAAAAACTTTCACCAGTGGATTTAAGATGTCAGCGGCGGTGTCCTGTTTTCATCATTAGCTTCAAGTTAATCAGTCTGAATTTGTGGGGTCAAATCATTGGGGTCAGAATGGCTAAAGTATACTTTTTTTTGGACACATTTTGAAAGTTTTTGCCAAAGCTTCGAGAGCTTTTCAGAGTAGGTCGCCAGCCTGTCAAAAGTCGAGCTACCGATGAAAATGGGCCATTCAGGGCACTGAATTCAGCCAGTGTTTCCACACAGCCTTGGCTGCTGTAGTGAAATTAACTTGATGGTTGTTAAAGTGATACCCCACCCAAAATCTGTTTTTCAGGCATTTAAAAGACACTCCCAGTGGGCTTCAGCTGTGGTTGTAAAATAGAACTGTGGTTCTAGTCAGCCTGAATTTACAATGAATTCCAATACTAACCTTTTTTTTTTTTTTTTTTTTACAGTGGAAACGGAAATCACATGACCAATAGGAAGATCACACACTAAATAAGGCTGTCTGGCCCATTAGTGGTTGTAGACATTGATTTATCCGCAGTACAGCACCACATCCTGCTTTTACATTGTTCAGAAGAGCTCACTGTCTAGATGCTGTTTAGTTTCTCAAGAAATCAAGTTCTACAGCATCTCTAAAATGAGACAGATTCAAGTACTGGGATGCTGTTTTACTTTCTAGTCAGTACTGGTGAAGTAATCTTGAAGTAACTATTAAGTATTCTGCTTCAGTGAACAGTGTTTACTGTTTTGTGCTGCAGACTGAGTAGTGAAGAGTTAATTAGACTGACAGTTATAAACCAATTCATTACATATTTGTTCACTAATATAGGATCTCCTAGTTGGTCCTGTAGCAAATATTCTTTATCTACCATCCATACCACCTGGATCAGAAATTATTGGTTAGATACTGATGATCGTCTCATAACTAATAAGTGATCCCTGATATATTTCTCACTTGTACTATCTTTCTTCTTTAACCAAGGCACTTTTTTGTGTCTTTCACTCTATTAGAGGTAGTTCTCCTTTATTGTCATCAAGTCTCTCAGGTCTCTGGTTTCCATTATGATTTCCTATTGTAAAAGAGATAATACATCTAGTCTTGTATGACTGATTGATTTATGAAAGAACAAGGCAAGTGATAACTGCGGAAACGCAAGTGTGAGCTCAAGCTATGCGGCCTCTTGTTTTGCCAACTAGACACTGATAGCTTTTGTTTCCAGCTGATTTGGGTTGACGCGCAGACAGAAACAGACATACTTGTGGTATGAAGGTTATCATTCGCTGTCCATCATGGTCACAACCAAAATGAGTTTCTTGCATGCCTTTTTTTCTTGACTTTCTCTGCTCTTTTGTCTCTTTATGCCACAAAAACCCGTATTAGATGAGACCATCTGCTTCACCTTTGACAAGCAAGCAGTAGAACAAATATAAAACCATGACAGTAAAATCTGTCACCTGATGTCCCAGATCTGTGAATCTTTAACAGTGAACGAGGACTCGCCACATGTTGACGATCTTTGTACACCAATAAGGCAAATCATGCCAAATGCAGGGCTGGCTTACCTGAAAATGTGGAGGAAATGCATATAAAACAAATCCTCTGGGTAACTGTGTGACAAAAGTGTTGACATTACATGCTTAGCGAATAGTATTGTCTTTTTTTAATCCAGCAGACTTGGAAAAAAAATCCAAAAAGTCTGTATATATATATAAAGATACAAGACACAGACATACTCGTCACAACTATAATACATACATCAAAGCACTTGAGAAACTGATTCACAGGATTTGAAACTGCTTTAACATGGCACAACTGAGGATTCTGCTGAAATCAGAGTGAGAATCTCCAGTGAGATAATGGAGCTAAACATGCACTATGCTCACCTTAAAATATTTAAGCTCACACATAAACACTGAATCAAGTATATTCACACCATAATACAGTTTCTGCTTGATAGTTTGTCAAAGCAACAATTTTCCTGTTTCAGTAAAGAGTTGAGGCAATGCAAGAGAAAAGACAGACAGTTTTTAGGTGAATATCAAGCTCACTTTGGGTTTCTGATGCTTGCTCAATAACCGAGGTAGGGAAATCCTAGTTTTCAGCAGGAGAAACATTTCATCACTCATCCAAGTAAATCCGTGAATGTGTGAAGAAATATTTCTCTTGCTGGAAAAAAATACAGCCAAATGAACTGTCGATCAACAGAAACATCAGAATCAACTGTCTGGGTACCACTTAGAGTTATTTGTGAAAGAAAACAGCAATAGCAGTGAAGCGTAGATCCACTGAAAACAAAAGACATTGAAATATAAATTGTAAATATGTCATAGGAAGTGGAAAAAATAGCATAAGAAGTACTGGTGGTGCCACTTATAAAACATGCGAGGTACATAGAGGTAATTAGACTCACATTAAAAATAAACACCAATATCAATTTTTTTAAAATGACCAAAATCACATCTATATGTTCTATAAATCTTTATTTTCTTACAGGATTATAATGTAATGTTATGCAAGCGTCCAATGGAGCGTCTTTTGCATGTTTGTGCTCCATCTATAGGAGCACAGTGCACTACTGAATACCACTGATCTATGTTATTTGTATAAAACATATCCTAAGTGTGACTCACTAGACACACCAGGGACTTCGCATCAGTTACACTAGTATTACAGGGAGTGCAGAATTATTAGGCAAGTTGTATTTTTGAGGAATAATTTTATTATTGAACAACAACCATGTTCTCAATGAACCCAAAAAACTCATTAATATCAAAGCTGAATGTTTTTGGAAGTAGTTTTTAGTTTGTTTTTAGTTTTAGCTATTTTAGGGGGATATCTGTGTGTGCAGGTGACTATTACTGTGCATAATTATTAGGCAACTTAACAAAAAACAAATATATACCCATTTCAATTATTTATTTTTACCAGTGAAACCAATATAACATCTCCACATTCACAAATATACATTTCTGACATTCAAAAACAAAACAAAAACAAATCAGCGACCAATATAGCCACCTTTCTTTGCAAGGACACTCAAAAGCCTGCCATCCATGGATTCTGTCAGTGTTTTGATCTGTTCACCATCAACATTGCGTGCAGCAGCAACCACAGCCTCCCAGACACTGTTCAGAGAGGTGTACTGTTTTCCCTCCTTGTAAATCTCACATTTGATGATGGACCACAGGTTCTCAATGGGGTTCAGATCAGGTGAACAAGGTGGCCATGTCATTAGTTTTTCTTCTTTTATACCCTTTCTTGCCAGCCACGCTGTGGAGTACTTGGACGCGTGTGATGGAGCATTGTCCTGCATGAAAATCATGTTTTTCTTGAAGGATGCAGACTTCTTCCTGTACCACTGCTTGAAGAAGGTGTCTTCCAGAAACTGGCAGTAGGACTGGGAGTTGAGCTTGACTCCATCCTCAACCCGAAAAGGCCCCACAAGCTCATCTTTGATGATACCAGCCCAAACCAGTACTCCACCTCCACCTTGCTGGCGTCTGAGTCGGACTGGAGCTCTCTGCCCTTTACCAATCCAGCCACGGGCCCATCCATCTGGCCCATCAAGACTCACTCTCATTTCATCAGTCCATAAAACCTTAGAAAAACCAGTCTTGAGATATTTCTTGGCCCAGTCTTGACGTTTCAGCTTGTGTGTCTTGTTCAGTGGTGGTCGTCTTTCAGCCTTTCTTACCTTGGCCATGTCTCTGAGTATTGCACACCTTGTGCTTTTGGGCACTCCAGTGATGTTGCAGCTCTGAAATATGGCCAAACTGGTGGCAAGTGGCATCTTGGCAGCTGCACGCTTGACTTTTCTCAGTTCATGGGCAGTTATTTTGCGCCTTGGTTTTTCCACACGCTTCTTGCGACCCTGTTGACTATTTTGAATGAAACGCTTGATTGTTCGATGATCACGCTTCAGAAGCTTTGCAATTTTGAGACTGCTGCATCCCTCTGCAAGATATCTCACTATTTTTGACTTTTCTGAGCCTGTCAAGTCCTTCTTTTGACCCATTTTGCCAAAGGAAAGGACGTTGCCTAATAATTATGCACACCTGATATAGGGTGTTGATGTCATTAGACCACACCCCTTCTCATTACAGAGATGCACATCACCTAATATGCTTAATTGGTAGTAGGCTTTCGAGCCTATACAGCTTGGAGTAAGACAACATGCATGAAGAGGATGATGTGGACAAAATACTCATTTGCCTAATAATTCTGCACTCCCTGTAGGTGCATGGTGTCACCATTTTATACGCCAAGATTTCACTCATTTCTAGAAAACCTACACAAACAACACCAATGAAATGAACTTACTATAGTGAGTTTCAGCATTATGAACACAGGCATGGGAGCAAGTAGAGGTGCAAAACCCAGTTTCCCAAATTGCACAAGAACACTAAAGTCTGAAATGCTCTGGATGCATTAATGTCACTATCTGTGTAGTAGCCTTTTGGAGGGGTGGGGGGCAGTTGAAAATTGACAGAGTCACAATAACACCAGACAACATGGAGTACACAGTTCATGTCTGGCTCGGGGAAGAAACAAGAGTGTCTGTTTTTAGGACTTGGAGACTCAGTTGATTGTCAAGGGAGAACATTGCTGCTGCTGGGTTAATTTGATCCACATTTTGCAAGCGGGAGTGGGTGGGTAGTTGGAAACTCTGCAAGTCTTTCATGGCTTTGGTATTGATGAGTAGGACTTTACCCCTCGCTCGTGCTGGCCAGACACAAGCTGCAGGCACTGGAAGATGAAAAAAAAATACATACATACTTCTACAGTACAGAGCAGGATCCTCACACACAGACACACACACACTGAAACTGTTGTTCTAAGTCTGAAATTTTCTTTGTAAGCAAGTCTGAGCTATAAAAGCAGGAGTTAAACCTTCTATTTATAAATCCCTCCTACATCAATACGCATTTTTTTTCATGCTGACAGTAAACTTCAGAAAATTGCATCAATCATTGTCTAAGGTCATTGTTTCTTTTGGGAAGCTTTCTCAGAAGGAGGAAGCTAATTGTTTCTGGAACAACCACAGGCCTGTTTTTTGTTTTTTTGTTTGAATGCAAATTCCAGTTGTCTAAGTTAAAGACTATGCAATACAATAGGGAAAACAATGATGGCGTAATTATGCAACAATTTGAATCCTTACAGTAATTAAGTGTCAGTCATATACAAAAACCAATACAGACGGTGGAATGAAAAAAAAGAAAGAAAACCTTTGAAACCTCAACAGCTGTGCCTCTGATATTGATATGATCTGAGTTTCAAAAGGATTTTTTTTTATGTCTTCAGAACAATTTCTGGTTCACTTTTCGACCCCTAAATAAAGTCCAGCTGCTAGGCCCTCTGAACTATTCCCTCCTTTACCCTCCTCCCTTCATCTCTAGAAGGTGAGCATGTTTGCCCCTGGTGTGAGGGTTTATCGGTGGAGACCTACAACTACACTTTCCAAAGCACCCCACAGACCCCTCCCCAATCCCCCATCCATTTGGTCTTTTAGCAAGACCCCAACTTTTTGCCCAGCAGTTATGGACGTCTGCATAATGTTGAAGGATATAAGCTTTTCTCTACCCCTAGCTTGAGGCGCTGATTTGAAAAGATTCCTCTCCCTCTCCCTCGAGCTGCAACTGATAAAAGCCGTCACACGCAGAGGGATTTGAGACATGAAAGCTGGAGAATTTACATGCACTCCAAATCATTTTACAACTCCTTTTGTCTCTGGAATAAATGGCTTCATATGAAGTTTGGGGGGGGGGATGGTGGCCAGAAAAACCCCAAAACAGCATTGTATTGGCGCATCTGACGGCTGTTGCAGGCAGGATGTTCACCAGTGAAGGTCTAAGGTGGCTGTTGTAAACTGAGCTGCCCTTTCATTGCAGGAAAAATAAACAGAGGGCCGAGGCCTGAAGAAAGTCCTGAGTACAGTGAAGCATGTGTTCCCTGGGTTAGCTGACACATTGTTTTAGAAATAACAGTCTGACAGGCCACTTTCCACGCTTTATCGCGACCTCATACACACAAATGCCTGAGCGCACTCGCATGTGCACATTTTTATAGGCGAAGGTTCATTCTTTCTCAGTCTTTCTGAAAGGTTTCTAACTCAAATCTCCGCAGGACTCCTTTTCCTCTGCTCTGCTGAGATAACATTGTGACTGGATATGGAATGGAATAAACCACCCTCCTTTCCTGTTCAGCTTCCACTCCTCTATCGCTCATCCTCCATCCAGCGGCCCCCTCCGCTAACCCCGTTCTTCATCCCTCTCCTGTCCAGATGGCTATTTTTAGCGGCAGTTCTATTCTGGAATTTGTTGCTGACTGGCTGCTGCTGGGTGTCTGGGCGGCGTTCTCTTCAGGAATGTCTGGCCCACTCTCAAACCACTCCAGAGTCCCAGCACAGGGTGGATGGCTCAGGGCTCTGATTACAACTTTAAGCCCACTGTAGCTGGAGCTCATTCTTTCTCCAGCAGGAACTCAAAGCTCCAGCAAGAAGAGCAATTTTCTCAGTCTTTTAACACAAAGGCATTTTTTTGTGTTTATCTATACATGTGCCCTAGTGCTCATGATGCATAATGCAAAGCATGTAATAAAACAAGCTTTGAAGGATAGAGAACTTTCCCCATCTGGTCTCGTGCTGGATGAGAAGTTTGACACCACTTTCATGTTTAATCTTAGCTTAACACAAAGACTGGAAAAACGAGGGAGACCAGTTAACTCAGTGTAGCTGTAACTTTGTATAAAATCTGAAGTATAAATGTGAGATTTAACCCTTGTAATGTCCTAGAAAGTTGCTCACACTAGTTTTAGCTGGTGATGACCCATGACTTAACTTAGCCAACAGTTTTCATCCAATAATATTTTTTCACCTCATAATTAATTTAATATTCATATACATGTAAATACTGTTTTGTTGGCCCCGAAAGCCTTTCATCTTACAATATACCCCTTGTTTTAATTTAGAAAACTGTTTAAATTTACTCATTATATTTCCTATAGTGAAGACAATAGGTAAGTATGTGATCTGAGGCTCATAGACTAATATTCGAGCACACCTCCTAAAAGACGAAGGTGCTGGTGAGCAGATTTGATCCTACCTGGCCTTTTCCCCCATTTTTACTTATGGGCTTAGCTGAATGGCTGCTGGTGGTTAGTGCTGTGCTTTACTTATTTACTCGGTAATGAGCCAGCGTTGCCGATACCAGTACCGATGCTTTAAAAATATAACGTTTAGCAGTGTGAGAGTAGTGTCTCATGAAGTATGAGATGAATCCTCACTAATCTGACACAAAGTCACTGTGATTTTTACTTTAGACAATAATAAGTTAATACAACAAAGCACACCTCTCAGCATTTTGTGTATTTTGAAAGTGCTTTTTAAGGGAGACCTGGAATGTAAACATGCCTGTCTCTGTAGGACTTTGCGTCCGTCTGTTGTTTAAGTCTGCTATGGCACAGTCACCAGAAAAAGGTTCAGACATTTTTCATAGTGCATATTTGAGGCATGCTTTTCATTTCCAAAAAGTAGTTTATTTAACACAATTTATATAGGCTACATACTGAACTTAGATAATAGAAACAAACTAGATCTGATATCAGTACCACAGGGATGGCCATGAAAGTTATATCAGTTTTCTTAATAAATTCAGAGTTCAGCATATCTTCCAAAATGCTGAACCAACTCTTTAAAGTAAAGGTTAGGGTTAAACGTAGGCGTGTCACGATTGTATTTAAAGTTTGTTGAGTCTCCAGGAAATGAATAAAAATCAATGCAATGCTGCCTTGCTTACAATTTCTGTGTGTTTGTGTGTGCTTGCTTGTGCGTGTGGTCTGTGAAAAGAAAATAAGCAGCACTAATGGGAAGTTTTTCCTGTCTTGGATCAGGCTTAAGGGGTTTCAAGGCAAAATTGTTTGCAGTCAAAAGAATGCCGTCCAAGCCCACCTGTTGCTCATGATTGCAGAGATCCGCTTGAGCTGGGCCTTTCCGAGAGGCATACTGCAGCATGCCACTCAGTGACATAAATGGACTGGGCTAAACAATTTACTTGAAAGCATAGCCCAAGCAGAGACAATAAACTATGATAAAATATAATATAATATGTTCATTATATGCATTCCTGAACTGCTGAGCTCTGGAAGAGATTCACTCGACTGTACTGCACAAGTTTTGGGTGGGGGCTTTATCACCCAAACATTCAAAAATTACAGAGGTTATTTAGAGCAATGCTGCTACTTCCATTCCAGTAAATCATTGCTCTGTAGATGCAGTCCCCCAGGCCACAGTCTGACGGGTGCATTTCACATGCATCATCTTTAATAAAAATAAACCCTGTCCTTTGAAATAGCAGCACAATTTCTTCCACTTAGTGAATGGTTTTCAGGCCAAAAGATTAGGGCATGAATGGGTGTGAAAATAACACAATGGGATGCATCCAAATCTTAAACATCTTAATGCACTCTTTGCTTCTTTAGAAGCCCGGATGAGGAAATGCCTCTATGGGATGTAATGCTTTGATTGTAAATCAGTGAACTCCACATAGTGCCAGTCCTGAAGCTGCTGATAAAAAATTCCCGTCACAAAACATCTTGCTCTTATTAGTATTAGGATGTACATAATCAAGTATGAAAAGTGAACAGTCAGCAATGTAAGCATGGATGTAGCTAATTGGTCCTGGCTCCTAATAAGGGGATGTGGGTTTAGCTCCAGTACGGTCAGGCTGGATCTAGGCTGCGCAGAGGAAAGAAATGAGACTGAGAGGGAAGCCTGTGAGGCGCCGTGGCCAAGCCGTCCAACTAACTGGCCGGTCAGGTAATTAAAGGACTCTGTATGAGAGCTGTGTCTCTCTAGGGTGTGAAAGGCCAAGGCAATGGCTGAGAAGCCAAGTCCCGCCTGGCTACTCGGGGATTGAATACCCTGGCCGCAGGGTTTTAGCGCTGCTGGTTTTAGCCCATCCTTCAATTTGGCTTTTGTTTCAGAGACTTTCTTCTACCAACCCCCACCCGAATCAAATTCGCCCATAGCTTTAAGTAGAAATACAGCAGAAAGAGCTGGACGGATGGATGTATCCCCCAGCTGGCTTACATTCCTCTGGTTTCCACTTGTGTCTGCTTCTCCTTCTTTATGGGTCAGTGTTTCTGTGATTAAACTTTCTCTTTCCTCTCCTTCAGTTTTTCGTCTCTTTCCATTCATAGCTGTTTCCCCTCTGCCGTTTTCGACCTGTCCAGTTTTTTTTTCATGTGAATTTGAATGCCCCCAAAAATCTACCAAGGAAACTCCCAGGCTATTTTGTTCTACTGCTGCTTCACCAGCAAAAGCAGTATTGTATTCTACAAATGCACCAGTTTGAAAGCCCCGTATAGCAAATGTACACTTTCTCACCATTGCCTCTCTGTTAGCTCTTCACAGAGCTTTATCACCTGTGCCAGCTGACTGTCTATCCTCAAACTAACTTTACAGTGACTGATAGGAGCATGGGTGTGGACTCTGTGTCCTGCTTCCTCTTCCTCCACTGCTCTCCAGAAGTGCCCTTTTCACACGGAGGTGGGGGGAGTGTGGTGCTTGATAAAACTCCACATTTTGAAGATTTGGTCTTTGTTTAAAGACATCACACGACTGACAATCACCAGGTAGAATATGTGCCTTAACATCTTACTAAATGTAACTTAGTACTTAACATTTGCAGCCAAACAGAGTTGACATGCATGACCAAAAGCACTCTATTTAAGTTTTTTTGTTTTTCTAAAAAAAGCTTTTACTCTCATTTAGCTTTTCAGACAGTAAGAAATTCACCCAGCGTCATGTTTCGGCTGCATGGACCTGCACACACAGTGCATTATGGCTATTTGGCTCAGCACATCTACAGCACATATGACCATATATCAGCAGAATTACCATGTTTATATGACCTCGCTGAACCTTCAGCACATTCAGGTAACTTGGCAGCAAAACCTATCTGCCTGTCTACATTAATCCTTGTCAGGGTGGTCCATCTACTGTTGTCTCCCTTTAAAAGGAGGAAGGGGAAAAAACTTCCCAGGAGTATGTGTGGCCTGACATTCACTATCCCATTACAGCCCACCTAAGACACAACCTTGCACATAAAACAACATGAGACACGAGGTAATGAAGTGCTAACCACTGAGGTAATCGCTCTCGGAGCACTGACCCTTTCCCCTTCCCCTCTCATCCTTACGCCCGCCACTCTTCTATCTCATCCCTCCTTTCCTCACATGCTTTTACAACAGTATGTGACTGACAAGAGATTCCACCAGATAAGTAAAAAGCATGTCTCAGGCATGCTTGTGGGGTTGAAGACAACTGTGAGTTCTTCACATGATGAAGGGGATTAAAAGTAGCCACTGGATAAATACGTGCCTCTTGAATTGATATGAGAAAAGAGGAACAGCATACTCAGACATTAGGGGCTATATTTCCTCCTGAGATGAGGGGTAGGGGAGTTCTTTTGGTGGGGTTGAATTTCAAATAAAAGCAACTACTTTGTGACCACAGGTGAGTCCCACTTGATTCTCATTTATGGTGACATTGGGATGGGAGTTTGAACTTTTTTCTCCCAGGCAAAGATAAAAATCTCCCTCTGGCAGCTGCAGTTTGTTAGAGTTGGGAGGGGAAGGGGGGGGGGGGGAGTTGGCAGTCGGGCTGTCTTGTCTTAACATGGTAGACAGGCTGGTGAGTCGTACCTGAAAGATTCCCTTTATGAGTGACGGCCATCCGGGCCGTTCTTCAGTATGCTTGAGCACGTGTATGGTTTCCCTTTCTCCCCCCTCTCTCCTTTTCCCTTCCACCTAAACAGCAATGAAATGCAGAATGAAAACAAATGAAAAGATAGTGCTTTGAAAATGGATCTATCCCAGCAGCCCGCCGCCACCTCCCGCCTTAATTCTGACCCCCTCCTCCACCCACTTGTGCAGGCTTGATGAAAGAGTATACTTTTCCTCATCGCACGCAACGGAGGGTGGGAGGGTTGAGGTGAAATTTACCAAAAAAAAAAAAAAAAATGTTGTGAGGAAGGAGAAAGGAATGATGGAAGCAAGAGAAAATGAGAAAGTGATGTTAAAGAATATCCATTTGTGGAGGCTGTTGATGAAAAAAGATAGAAAAGCTTGTCATCGGTACGCTAAAATCAACTGAGACACAATAAATATAAACTGGAGAAGAGGGTGGCAAAAGAAAAACGTTACGTTTCTTGCTTTTTTGTAGATGAGGAATATGAAAAGGTTTAAAATGGGTAAACAAGGGTAAATGGGTGGAGGAGCTTTGGAGGACACGGTTGTGGTTTGCAGTGTGGTGGTTAGAGAAGGAGAGGGTGTTTCTTTAAAAAATTGTTAGACATTCATGGAAATATGTATGTTTTGCTTTATTCAAAGTGATTTTCACTTTTTTTTTTTTACTCAAACTTCTACTATTCCTAAGAAAACAATTACTCTGTGATTACCAGGCAGCTGCCATAACTGGTACCTCTGACCACTCAAACCATTTACTGAGAAACTCGGTACCTGACAAGATCAAAGAAAGTAACGCACACATGCTTCCCGCACCTCTTTTCAAAACAGAAATCTTTCATACGCTAATGACACGCTATAGTGGTGAACTGTGCACCGAGCAGGGTGGGAAAGGTTAGTGAACTGACAGACATTCCTCTGAGGTGATGTTGAGGCGCTATCGCAAAATATGCTCCTCGCAATGTTGAGAACCAAAATATGGACAATATGAGAGCTGATATGTTTGTACGATGGTGGTCCCCAACTGGCTGACCCAGAGGTCAGAATCAAAACTTATGAGGTGGAAATTCCTCAGGCTTGGTTCAAGGAGAACGTTACAAAGGTGAGAGGCGAACCAGGATGCCTTTGTTGCTAGACTTCGGAAGCAATTCTAGCCAAATGACTGGTTCCCGGGCCTGCTGACCACAAAGGCGCATTCCAGACATTCTGCCCTCAGACAGTGAAGTCCTGGTGTGTTTACAGAGGGCAGATGGCCTCCTTACAATCTGTGTGGCAGGAGGGGGTGTCAGAGAGCGAGCAGACAATCTTTTGATATCATTGTTTTTATCCCACTTCCAGACTTTGTGTGGTTTGAACTCTGTTGAATCACTCTGTGAGTCAATGTAAAGCTCATCCGTCTGAACTCTGTCAGAAGTTTATTCAGACTCCGAATAACCCTAAACCCTGCAGGCATAGCAGCTTGTAGTTTCAAGGTCAGGTCATCTGAACATAGAACAGAGCTCAAATTGACACGTCAGGGGGAAAAAAGGCCCATGGGTAACAAGAATCAGACCAAGAATCTGTAGAACCAAATTACAACTAGTGTCTGTAGTTTGCAAGCAAAGCAGTATTAATAATTATATGAACAGTGGTGTTGTATTTCCTTACTATAATGGTTATAACGTATGTTAAGTCCTCCTAGACATTCCAATCAATCTGGATGGAACTTGGCATACAAACTGTGTAGGGTTCCAGGATCATGGAATCATTTTTATTACTTTCAAATCCTTACAAATTATATATATTCTGTGTAGTACCTGATCTGAAAACAAATAGCAACATCATGTATACATTTCCACACATCTTTTAATTGTCTTCTTACAAATGATATATGTCTGCTGGGTGTATCAGAAAGAATCACCTTATTTAAAGTGTTTTCATTTTGCAGCCGTTCACCGGTAATGACTGAAAAAATGAACTGTTAGAAAGAGGGCATTCCGGAGCTTCACGTGGTTGCTGGTAAGTAGTAACCGCGTCAGTACTTAAATATAACCTTTTGAAAATAGATGACTCAGTGTTGGGGCTGTTTGCTCATTACTTTTCTTAAATGTAATGCATTATGCATTGTCACATAATTACCATTTATCAAAATAAACCTTAGGCTACAGTCCCACACATCAACACAAACCTGTATTCTAATGGGGACACATTATTGATTCTTTATTTTTTAGGTATGAATACAGAACAACACACAACAAAGTTGAAAACCAGCCCAAAGACTTCACACTGAATTTCCTGTAAAATATGATGAGGTAGAAACACAGTCTTCAAGCCTGACTGCTCATCACTGCTTTTGTTAGCTGTTGAAGATCGGGCTCTGGCTGCTGGGCCGGGGTCAGCATTCATGTAGCTTTAACGTCCCCTGGGTTCTTTGCGAGCTTTGCGTTAGCATGCTGTCTGTGCAGATGCTTGCAAAGAGCCAAAGCTGTGTTAGCTTTCCATATCCATGAAAATGACAGTAGTTTTAATGCATTCTCAATAACAATTTCTCACATAAATGTACCCAATACTGAATTTCTACAACCACTCAATTAGATAGCCAATGTGGTCTGAAGATTAACATACCAACAGATTCCTTTTTCTGGCAATAATGCAGACTCATCCAAGCATTACAGATCTCGTTTAGTCTCTCCATCAATTAAACTGAATTAAATTAACCTCCATCGATTGGAGGTAGATATATTCAAAAATAAATTCAATAAAAGACTTATCAACATTGTCCATTTGGAATATTTTTTTCCATGTTATTTTTGTTGTTTTTAGTGATTATTTTAATACCAAAAGCTTTTAACAGGGTGTTTTCTGGCTTAAAATAGTAGCGTTAAAATTAGTAACAGTAATGGTTTGTTTGTAAACTTTCATCTTCTCATTACAACACAATCTCTGCGCATCATTGCAAATCTGACAATTCAATTACCTTTTGAATTTTTACTCAAAGCTTCAACACTGAGAAAGTTGTGACTAAGGTACACCAGGTGTGCATACAGTATTTAGACATGGTATTTTCCTTCATCTAATTCACATCCTCAAACGGCTCTTTTATCTGGAATTTTATCTCAATAAAGCAGCTGCAAAAACAGGAAAAAGCAATTTGTGTGCATGCAACGCTGCAAGGGCCAAGGCTTCCTTCGGCACAGTTGGCTCTGTGGCTCAAAGACAGTTTAGAGTTTCAATCCTGATCTAGTTTCCCTCCCGCAAAGCATAGCGTTTCGTCATAGGAAGACAATCTTACTCTAATTAACCTCTACCTTGTGTGGGTGAAGATAAACGTGTTGTGCAGCTAGTGTGACAAAACGAAGGCTTTGCATCCCCATTGTAAACATAAGAATCATTGGAGGGCCTTTTTGCACTGAGCCTTCTCCATCGATAAACTATGAAAGGTTTTCATCCCACTGGCGGCGTGTTAAACTTCCTTTCCTGCACACGTGATTTGTCTTTCAGTCAGCCTCGACCACGGGTGGAACGGCTACTTCCTGTGCAAAGCGGAGAAGGCTGAAGGGGTTAAACGGGAGGCCGCTGACCCGCATAAATAAGCACTCTCATTCATGGCCTCTGTTACTCCCTCATTGCTTAAGTCTGACTCACAAATATCCAAACACTAGTGAAGTCCACCACCACCACAACCACCCCAATCCCCCCACCCATTACTCTTTTAAACTCCATCACCACTACCAAACTCTTCTTCTTCTTCTCCCACACAACTCACCCGCTCCAGAAAAGCTCAAATTGTGTTTTCTTATTTGAAAACAACCCCAGTATTCATATCACATACACTTCATACACGTAGTATTATGCACCGCACGTTTTGTGCGTATATGTTATACACACTTGCATGCAGGCTCACACTCAGTGTTTCCTTTACACACACAAACACCCTGCGAGAGGGAGACGAGGTCAAGATAACTCTTCCCTCAAGAATGCAGAAGAAGTTTATGTTGCCATTGGAAAGGGAGCGAGAGAGAGGCATCTTGTGTGAGCTCAGATGAGCAATTATCCTTTTCAGCACGCAGACAAGAAAGGGCCCTTTTTCTGGGAACGTGCCTCCCACTGATATTTCTCCTCGCAGCCGCGGGAGCCCAGCAACATTTGGACTAAATGGGCAAATGTCGATCTGTCACTCGGCAGGAATGTGTTATTTTTACCGTGACTATTTTTACCTCCACTTATTTCCATGGCGCCAAGTAATAACATTTTGTTTGGAAACATAAAAGTGGGACCAGTAAAGTTTCTGGAGGTGCTGGTTCTTCTCTTGCACTTTGCATCTATGTTATGTGTACATTAGATGTGGTGGATACTGAAATCTCAATTATGAGCGGTGTTCATTTGGTTTGTGGCCCCTGCAGCTTACTAAGATGTGGTACCATAACGTAAAGTAATGGTACCACATAGAGTAAGAAAGATATTACAAGATATTACAAACACAAGTAAAACAAGGATCACTGTGCATTAATTAATTATGGTTTATCTTTGTCTGAAGGTCTGCTTACAACTTTATGATTGCGGGTTCTGAGGGTGTATAAAACAAACTTCTGCACTGTTACCAATTATTCTTATAGGGACTTTTATGGAGAGTAGAAATAAACATTCAGGGTTGTAATCTTTAAAAAGACCTAAGGCTCCACGCCCATTCATCCACTCGCATGTGTCTGGCACCTCTAGCTGATCCTTCCTGTCCTCCTGCTGATAACGAGTGTTTACAAGTGAATTCCCAAAGTTGATCAGTGATTCCTGTCCTGCCAACATTTCAGCCAGTCCCATGACCGTGCAGGGGTGGCTTCTACGGCACATTTTCCTTCACAATCACTGTTTATATCTCCTCTCTCCCTGCGTGTGTGTTAATGTGTTTATCCTGTATGATACTCAGTCTTCCCTGTCCTCTGCCAAAGATTAATTGGATTGTTTTCTGGCTTCTCCACTCACGATGTGAATAAATGACAGGCGCGCAAGTGTTTACACTTGATTTCTCCAGTTGGCAGCTGAAACCGAAAAGTTCATGTTTTGCTTTGCCTTCACGATCCCTAGAAAGAAAATAAGGGAGTGGGAGTGTAGTGTAGGGAAATAAAACAATTTCCTTACGCTACGCAGTGGGTTTGTGTTGGACTTCTGCACAGATAAATATGGGTCGTTTGTGAATAGGTCTGCACAATTTTATTAATTTTTTAATTTTAAAACATCCCTGAAACTTTTTACACTGACATGAGAAGAACGAAGAGTAATTCAGAATCAGCAGCTTGGTCAGCAGCTTAATATGCAATGTAGGTTTCTGTTACAAAAGGCATGTTCTTCCCTTTTGACCTAAATGTAAACCAGGCAATAATGACTCGTGCTTTTTTTTTCTTTTTGAAAAAACAACACGACACAGCATTTTCTTAAAACAGATAGATTTAGACTATTAATCCCACGCCGGGGAAATTCATTTGTTACAACAGCACACGGGTCAGAAAGAATACGTGAATTAGAGAGATATTAGAAAACAATAAACATAGAGGAATAAATTAGAAATATAATACAAAAAAGCCTTAAAATGCAGAATCAGTAAAATACAAAAATCTGCTATAGCCTCTGTCATCCCAAATTGGGGTCATGATCCTGGATGTGGATATTTACTCTTTTTTTTTTTACCCTGTGTAAGATGCACTGCCCTTTTCATCTGACCTTTCCTTATCTCTGGCCAGCCTTGTTCACAAAGCGAGAAAAAAAATCCATCCAGACAGGACGAGGACCTTTATTTACATTGCAGATAAGAATTGTGGGTAGTGGTGGGCACAAGGTGTGTCTGCATGTTGGCTTGTTTTGGGGAAGCTTCTGGGATGTCTGTGATAAGATGGGTGAGATGTGAGGGGGGGAGAGTTATTTCCAAACATTTAAAAACAGGTCTATTAAACTTGCACTGTCCTCCGGGGTATTTTTTTTGCTCTGCTCAAGCATTAAATCAGCATTGAATCCCACGAGAGAGTGATGGCAAAACACAAAGAAACACATTACACATCAGTAAACCTACTATTCAGCTACATTCAGCTTCTCCCGTATTTACAAGAGAGTCACTTCAACAGGTAATGCCACATGTTTGATTTTTACACCAGATGCTTCTGATGACACAACTCTAAAGGGACTTGTGTCTCCTTGACGGGATTGAACCAGGGATCATTTTGCTTGTCAGACAACTGTGTAAATGACTACACCAAACCTAATATTAATTTACATAAACATTTTTTGACAGGCCTAACCTGACCACTGTAGACAGTGTTCTACCCCTGCATTGCCAGATGTGTCCATATAAAGTGATTTTAAAATATCTTAGATTAAGGTCAGTAGAATCACTTGACCTGATGTATGAAACCACCTTGACATCACTATGACCTTTTTCCCCACTAGCACCTACTTGGCCTGACTCAGTTTCAGTCTTTTTTCCATTACAAACGAGTACTAGCACATGGTGTCGTTATAGCAACGAATGCATGATACATGCAAATGGAAATGTCATTTGCATGAGACACAAACACAACACAACATTGGAGGACATCGAGGTCATGGTAGACCTGTTGCTCAGTCTATGGCTTTTTTTTTGTCAGACTCAGGGACCTTGGTGTGGTTTTTGTGTAGCCATTTCTCTTGTTGGTTTCAAAAAAGTTTGCGACTGGCACTGATTGGCCAGTCTGAGGCATGCAGCCTGCAGTCATGCAGTCTGCTGACATCACATTTTAGGATCTACTGTGCTTACTTGGAAGCCTGTTGAGCAGATACTAAAAAAGTACCTGGTATCCAGTACTACTACCTAATGAAAAACCCTAAAAACCACTTTGAGTCAAGTCAACCTGAGAAGGTACTAATGGAAAAGAAATATATGATGTCACCCATTGTTTAGGTAGCTCACATACTTCAGGTTTAAGAGGAGTGTTCTGATGATGGCCTTCTTGGTGTTTTCAAAGCAAATGTTTGTCACATTTGCTTTGAAGAGGTAGATGTTACTGAAGAACGTAAGGACCCTACACGTCAATAAGAACTTGTCAGTGATATGTCCACCTTAAAGCAAACCATGCTTTAATGTCAAATCTTTGACTAATGCCACAAATAACATCATGTTGCATTTAATGTTCATGTTTTTGACCAGTGATTGTGTTTACATACAGTCAAAGGCCAAGAAAGGTGAAGGGTCATTTTCCTATAGACTTCTATACAACTCCACTAACTTCTGAGAAAGAATGTAGGTTTTAGGCAATTTCCCATTGTGTTCACTTTTAAGACTAACAAGTGACATCCATCTTTTGTACACATCCTTCTGTCTGAGACTTAAATACAGTTCTTTCTGTCATTAAATCAAATTGGAGCTAACTGCAATCCCTCAAAGTCCTCAAGGATTTACCTCTCTTGACAAGTCATAATATTCAGTCTCATTCATTTCATACCAGAGGTATTGTAGCCACATGTTTCCTACTTGAGCAGTTTCCTACTTGTAAACTAGATTTGTGTGAATATTCAGGTTATAATCATTAAAAGGATTATGGAAAGCCATATTTTTCTCAAAGCTCCTGAGGCACCCAAGTTAATTGGTGCTAAAATATAAAGAAGTTCCAGTAAAAGCAAACATGGATAAAAGGCTGTAAAACGCAACAGTTAATAGATGTAGTAGCACTTGATACAGATTATAAGATGTAATGAAATGAAGAATTTTTGAGCAAATGCTTGATAGGTTGTGTAGAAATGTGTGCATGCATGTAAGTACGTACGTATGTATGCATGTATGTATTAAAGATATTATAAAGTTTGAGTTGCATGTTTAGCAGTCAGAGGAAATACCTTTGAAGGGTAAAATTGAAGGAAATCAATTAGTTACCATGACACATTTTTTTTTGCAGATTTCCTTTTTTAGCACTATATAGAATAAGAACTGTCTTTTTAGAGCTAACATGTCCAACTCTGCAATGAAGAGTCAACTTTATTACACTTTATTCAAACTGCACACTTAAAAAAAAACCACTTGCCAAGTAGATATTCGGGAGAAGCAGTACTCAAGTCAAGCGGTCTCATAGAAACATATGAAATTACCCCTAACCTCATTCTGTAATTTGAACATAACTTGCCACCACCGTTGAAATAAAGCACAAAGAAAATCAAATTTGGTGGACACAAAAATGCCCCTGTTCACCTGAGGCTGCAGTGTAAATAAGTGCGTAGCTGTGGCGCTGCTTAAACCCGAGGCTTTCCCCCAGGAGTCTAGGTTCAGGTTTAATGGGTGAGGTATATAAAAAAACATAAATAAATAATGGTTTGGTCAGCACAACTTCACTGAGAAAATTAAAACACTGATCGTTTTTTAAGGGGTTTAAAATGAGGGTTTGTTTAGGACTCTACTAATTTTTGACCTTTTCAGGTTGTTTTTATTGTAATGACAAATATGACAGGGATTTTTCTTGATGTTTGCTTTATTCTGAAGAGAACACAGACGTTCCTGTTTATTTTTGCTTTTATGTTTTTTTTAAGGCTCTGCAATGTTTAATCCTCTTTACAGCTTATTGCACAAGCCTACTGTATGCTGATTAAAACTGACACCCTGCTTCAGAGTATTATACACATAAAATGCTCCTTTAATGTCTTCAGAGAGGAGGAATGTGGATCTTGTCTGTGCCAGCTGAGGGAGACCCAGAAGTGTAAAGTGTGTTGAGTGAGAATTATAGCCATGTGTGATCACTGTAATTATAAAGTTCAGGAGAGTTTGCACTCCATTCATCATCACTTGGAGGTGTCTCATATCGTTCACACGTTGGCTGATTCAGCTGATGAATGTGTGTGTCAGTGAGGTAAAGTTTGGGCGCAGTATTTTATTTTTGTTATCTTCAGAGCTTAATATTCTTTCTATCTTTCTTTCTCTCTCTTTCTTATATGTCTTTTGCGTGCAAATAAGTATGAGTGTTTACCTAAGAGTCTGACAGACAGAACAAACTGCCTGTGAACGGTGTCGAATGAGCCGAGCTGTGAATCATGAGTTAATTTTTTTTCTTATTCAATTCACACTCACATGAGTACTGGAGCATGAAGGTGTTTGATGTCCTCAAATGAGCCAGCTCCCACTCCAGCCCTCAAAAAAAGCCAATATCTGCTCTTCACCGAGCACTCATATTTACCTCTTAACGCTAAATTGCTGCTTGGAGCGGCGGTAGGCATATCTATCACTAAAATGCATGAAAAGCCGAGATAACTCGATTGACGTGGGATGAAAACAAGGCTTTCCAGCATTCCCAAACATTCTGCCCAAGTCCACTGCATGTACATTCATTCATTCAATCGGTGATTCATCTGCATGTTGACAGAAAAGATGAGCTAGAGAGACAGCTTTCCACAGGAAGAGCTGTGGAAAGCCATAGCATGACGATCTTCACATTAAGTTGGTTATCACGAATGCAGTTCATGTCAACTTTCCCCAAAGAGCATGAAGGCATGTGTGTGTGTGTGTGTGTGTGTGTGTGTGCGTGTGTGAGAGAGAGAGTGTTTGTAGATAAACTGGATAAAAACAGAGAGGGGATAAATGAGATATAAGGAGAGCAATAGGTCTGTCTGTCTTTGATCAGTTTCATCATGAAAAAAAAGAGCTTCCAGTTTACAATAAGGCTGCTGTGCCCTTCTGCGAGGTAAAAGCTGGCCAGCAGTATTTCATTAACATCAAAGAGGCGAATCAGGTGCGCTGCATTTTCAACTTGTGTTGTACAACAAATCAGCAATTAGCTCATTCCTGTGCTTTGGCATCATCATCCTCCTCCTCTCTGGTTTAATTTAGCTTATGTAAGAGTGTCCCCTTACTACACAGGCCTGTTTTATATGGATGCCTTAGCAATGACTATGAGGGTGAAACTGACATTGTGAATGTTTATACCCTGTTGTGTTCACATGCTTACAAGTGAGTGATTATGGGAAGGCAGCTGTCATTGCTCACTGGATCTAAGGTAGATGAAGGTGGCATATTTGTATGTATATGTATATTTTGCTTAAAAGCTAATTGAAGCAGGATCCACTCTTAAAGGTGTAATAGGTACTATTGGATTGGATCTTTGCACAGGATAACCACTCATTCCTTTGTTACACTCAGGGCTGTACTGTCTATACCCTGGATTTCTACATTACCAAACCCCTTGGACTAAGCTTTGCTTACTTTCCCCCAAATTCAGAGCACCTTTGAACTACAGGATATGCATCAGACATTAATAATTCTCTTTGTATACTTCAAACACTCTGACTGTTCATGGCAGGGAAAGCACATATGTAACTAATAATACTAATGATATTTACATATACTAGTAAGCCTTGCCAGTGTTTCAGAATTCAGCTATTTCAGAGGCATGCACCTTCATTTAGCTTAAGAAAGATTTGACAGCACTATATTTAGTAAACAGAAAGGCAACCTGTCTAACATAGCAAATATCAGTACCACAGCTTGCTTACGTGGCCATGGAATCTTTGTGAACCAATGGGGAGAGAGGAAGATTCCCAGATGTGAGCAGTATATTAACTACCATCCACCCACATTCACTTTCATTGTTGATAATTGTATTGTAGTGCACAGTATATATGTCCCATTAATAGTTACAATGTAATGCCAAATCAGCACAGTAAGATTTGCTGTCACACCTGATCAGGGGAGGTAAAGATGGCTGTATAACTAAACACAGGAAGAATGATGATGCAGAGAAGAACACTTTCAACAACTGGGAGTTTTGGCTTTATTATGAGCACTGTTTCAGTCAAAGAATTGTAAAGTTTGTGTCAGCAGCAAAATGCTTCCAACTACGGGAAATTTAACACACACACACACACACACACACACACACACACACACACACACACACACACACACACACACACATATATATATATATATATCTGAGTAAGATGTAATCACAAAATAACAACTCTGTCTAAAAGTCATTTCCGCCAGCATTCTAAAAATATCCAGCTCCCTTGTTTCACAGTAGGTAGTTATACATTCAGTGTAATATGTGAGTTTCCCCACTGGCTGACTGTCATTATAATCTGCTTCCTTCAAGTCTCTGTTTCCATTTTAAGTGTGGAGGAATAACTGATGGCAACTGGCCTAGACAGCCACATTCATGCCAGTGATTAAAAGAAATTGAAAAGCTGAAACTTGAAGGAAGCATGTAGGTGGGCCCTGTGCAAAATGTTCTTTAATTACGTGTACCCTTTCCGAACCACAGGATTTTAAACAGTGCTGCATGCTAGTTGTAAATGTTGTCTTTCTAACACTGTCAGGAAATTGAAAACAGGCAAAAAAAATAATATTTTTCCGGCGCTAAGGATGATGGATTACCATTTATCTGAAACAAAGCGCCTTTAAATCCTTTATTCAGAGAAAACTGGCTTAAATATACCCCTTAATCGATCTGATGAAAGATTAACTACCTTGCATGAGTTCATGCTTTTGAGTTCTGTCTCTGCAATTATCATACGTTCAAATGAAGTAGGTTCATTATCGAAGGCAGATGTTCATTTAGCTGACATTGCTAATTGCCGGTCTCCTCCAGCGTACGTGTGTGAGAATAAATGAACGCGTGCATGTACATATACTCAGAACGCACAGCGGGCAAAAATCCCAAAGAAAACCAGAAGCGATCCAATCTGACTCCAAGCCATCTGTCTCTGCCAGAAGAAATGATAGAGGGAGCAGTGATAAATTATTCCTCTGCTTGTGATCTTCGAGGCAGCATTCTTCCCTTTCCACAAGCATATGTGACCCCTGTCTTCCGATTTTTTTTCCTTTTCTTTTTGTTTTGTTTTTAATATACTGCCTTCCTCTAAATACATGTTTTATCCTCTTCCAAATGGACTAGTTCCTCACTCTTGTTCCTCTGTGGTTAGCTCTGCGTGTTGTGTCGTGTGGCCAGCTTTCAGATGTCTCCCCAAGGCCCCCCATAAGTAGCAGATGGGTATAACGGGATCCATGAGAGTTTAGAGCACCATATCGAAGATCATGTGATGATGTGACACCCAAGGGACAACAAAAGGAAAGACTGATCTCATTTCTTTTCCATACAAGTCCCCTCCCTTATTTAGGCTGTGTAAGTCTGGAAAAAAAGAAGAAAAAAACAGATGCTGAAGCAATTTAATGTGGAGTTAGTTAAGAATTAGCAATGGGAATTCTCTGTGGTGGCTGCACCCTTAAGCCAGACCCACACTGGTCTCACATTTACAGACTTGTCTCCACACTGCAATTCATTGTGCCAATGCACAAGGAAGGCCATGCAGAACCCACTATCAGTGGTATTGTAAGTGGAAATAAAACAGGGTTTCATGGAGCAAATTTGAATTTGCATAACGAGTCTATAACTTTTAGGCTGAAGTTATTTAAAACATTCTTTCAAAGTTTAGAGCTTCTTTCCACTGAATAAAAATAGACCACATCTACTACAGGCACAGGTTTTAAGAGACAAAACAGCAGTGTTTATCTCCTTTCCAAGCAAGAGCCTCCTGTCATAGTTCTTTGTATGTTCAGCAAAATAGTTGGTGCAGTTTGGTGGAAAGAAACTTGGGGACTCATGCCAGAACGATCCAGATTAATAAATATCACCGCATGCTGGAGGAAAAGAATCCAGCTTTGATTTGAGGGCTGAAATGTCCCTTTATGATCCACAGTACCGTGCAAAAGTTTTGAGTCACCCCTATTTAATTTATATTTTGCGTCTAAAGATCCAGATTTTCCTATACTTTTTTTTTTCAAGTGGTCTTGAGCAATAGTTCATCAGGCTCTCTAAAGTCTTTCTTTGAACATTGGCTGCTTTTTTACTCATTTTCATTCGAGTCTTTGTGCCTCACCTTTCTCAGAGGAACATTTTTTTTTTGTTTATTTTTTTTGTTCACCCACTTAAGATTGATTTCTGAATCATTTAAGCATAAAAAAGTCACATAACTCAAGGTAAAACCCAGTGCTTGTGTTTACACATAACAGACAACTTAGCAAAGAACCAGTCCTTAATTGTTACTTTAGACACGTGTGTTTTTGCAACAGGCTGCTATTAAGCCTGTTGCAAAAACACACGATTAGTTTCCATGTCTTTATTGGAATCTGTGAAAGTGCCAAATATAACAGTTTTTTGTTCTTTTTTTTTATTAAATAGGAAATATCCAGCAAAAATCTGACAGGAGACCTCAGACATGCATCTGGTCCTTTAGTTTATCCATCTGCTGTTCACTGAAACCTTCTCAGAAATGGTTTCAGTGGAAGGTTGGCTGTCAAGAAGCAATTCATAAGGAAGGGAAACAGGGAGAAAAAGTGAAGGTACGCCAAATTTCACAAGAACTGGAGTGAAACTCTGTGGCAACGGGTCTCATGAATGCAAATTTGAGATTTTTTGTTTAGAATACTCTTTGTTATATCAAATATTGACTTTCGAGCTTGTTAGAGTTCCACACTCTACTTTTGTCTTATACAGTGTATTGTATTTCTATGTATATTTGCACATTTCAATAAATTGCTGCATCTATTTCCTATTTCCCTAGCAAAAATATAAACAAATAAGGGGTGGCTCAAGACCTTTGCACAGTATTATAGGTTGTAGAGTAACTACTGCTCAAGGAGACAGATGCACTGCAGTCATGAGGTATTTATGCAGCAATGTATTGAGGATCATCTAATTCTCTCACAGCTGCTCCTCCACTTCCCCTGCAGCTTCCTCCTTAACTTCGACCCCTGTGCTTGGCTCCACTACCAGGTAAATCATGAAAATGACTTTCCACAGCTCACACTGCACTACATAAACTACTGTATGCCACATTACCTACACACTCTGAGGCGGCATCTTTCACCACCATGGCCAGACCCTCCGAACAGCGATGAGATGGTCTTTTCCCTGCATATTAAGCACCCTGATGGGGAAAACACGTTAGGCCAGGGAGGACTGGGGACTTTCGTTTTTACACACAGACTTAAAAAATAAATTACATCTGTACTGACAAGTTAGACTTTAATAAGCTGTAATTTTGCATTAATAAATAAAATAAGTAGATGTATGTATGGAAAAAAATGCCTACCACTATGTAGGGCAGATTTAGCAGCTGTGAAATCAAACATATAGGCAACAATGACAGAGTGCTGTAGGTAAATGGGTTGCTCACACATCTCAAGTGTTGACACAGTCTGATTAGAGGCTAGAAAAGCCGAGAAGGTCACACACCTGCAAAGCACTTTCCACTTTATCATGCCTGCTGGTCAGCTCCTACTGTTAGCGTTCGACTTAACTGTTGTGAGATGCAAACAAGGTGGCAAACACAGCAGGGTCATGAAAAAGTCTGCGTTCTTCACTGAAGATGTTCTCAGAGAGGCTCCATGCGTGCAAACCTTCCATTCGTCATTGTCAATAGCCTGTGTTGTCTGGCCAACCCCCAAAAAGCTTGAGAATGAACCACTGACTCCTGTAAAAGTGTTTTCAAGTTAGCCAAGGTTCAATAAAAAAAGGCCCAGTGCACGAAGTGTGCTGCTAATTACCCCACTTCAAGTGAAGCAAAACCTCTGTTAAGTTAAAGTAATGGACTCTGTCACCGCCTCTTTGGGGGTAAACGAGGGGGTTCTCTTAGTGCAAACGGTTATTGTATACATAGCTAAGGATTATTTAGTGGTATAACAACAGCTCATTGTTGTTTTTGTTGTTTTTTCTCACCATCAAATTTGTGTTTGCACAATTTTAAAGTTGATGTAATTATGACGCTAAAAACTCTTTTTTAGGCTTTCTTGAAAAATCTATGTTAAGAATTGAATGGTTCTGTTAGGAGTAACAGAGAATTATTTAACGGGAATACAACCAACTACAGATAAAAAATAGTGATATTGACAAACAGAGCAAGGACGGATTATTATTTTTCCCCATCTTCAAGATTTAAGGTCTGTTAAAATGTAATTTCCAGCACTGTAGTGGTGCAAATACAAGTATTGGTGGGAGAAATCATTAGATATTTTCTTAAAAACCATTGTCAAGTATGGTAGCATCGAACTGAAAAATTAGGATCACCAATTTTTTCTTAACAGAGCAGGAACATGAGCAGGCTAACAGATGTTGCTGTCCACAGAGGACCACCTTAACAGGCCTTAAAAAAAAGAACTGTCCTGTTTTTTTATAATAAAAGCAGTGCGTATAAGGACTGACCCATCTCTGCCGTTTAGAGGTCATGAAAGCACACAAACAAAAAGCAGAAAAGTGGAAACATTCGTTAGGCTGAGAATACCCGGCCTAGTTCTGAACTAGCCCTTTCTAAACTGGTACACCTCACTTGAGAGCAGCTGGCCTCAATGTTTATTGGTCTTGTTTTTTTCCAAGACAAATGTGTGTCTGTAAATGTATATTTGCACCCTTGTGGTTTTCCATGGGACTTTGAAACAGATAATGTTGGTCCAGTGAGGACAAAAACACATGAAAAGTTTCTGCCTTTTGAATTTCAAGGAAATGATGGTGCAGCTACCAGCTGAGTGGTGGAGGAATATTGTAGAGTCAAATTCAATTACCATAAGTGGAGCAGATTCAAAATGAAGGCGTCTGATTCAAATTGGAGATGTTTTCAATTCAAAACAACAATTTTACATCATTAATGTCGACGTAATGTGAGCTTAGTGGTGCCACAACTGATGTTAACCCTTTTAATGCTAAGATTTAATGCTTATACATGAACACAGCAGGGAAATGATCACTAAGGGTCAATGCTCTACTTTCAGGACATCGAGATTTCCTGCAGTCGCTGTCTTATTTCAAATTTCACTTTGAACTCTAAAAGTTTGCTTTTGGCTTCAGATCTTTCAAAAGCAATTACAGCATAACTTTATCTGCAATAGCAAATAAGGCCCAGATAGCTCAAGGTCACATCAACTTCTAAGAAGGTCCATCTGACACAGGACACTCCTCCCACATGAAACTCTGTAGCGTACCTCACGTGAGGCCGAATTTCATTTGGCCAATCTTTCCGTGAATCTCGGTCTCTCTCTTTGTCTCACCTTTCCAGAAAGTGAGTGCAAAAGAGAGAGAGCTAAATTACATAATGAGATCAAGGGCTGGAGTGTTTGTGTGGACCCAGTTTGACGAGCAGTAAGCAGACATGATCTGAGAACCATTATTCACTCTGACAGGTCCAAATGAATGGGCCATTTCTCTAATGCGGAACAGGGATGGGGGCCTCAGATACTTCAAATGTTTCAAATTCAGCAAAACAGTGACCTCCCTCCAGAGAGCTGCAAAATAAATCCCCAGTCACACACTTGGGCCGCAGAAAAAGAGAAAAATGGGGCCTGTCTACGCAGCCCACTCGCTTGCCTTCTTACCAGCACGTGAGACAAAGTGGAAAAGTATGCTGTGCTCTGCTTGCATTGTGTTACATGGTTTTCGATATGTTTCATGGCTTTTTGGAGGCAGGGGGTGGGGGTGGGGGATTTTTGCGCGCTCATTTTTCTCATATGTTTATCTGTGAATGGTCAAAAGCAGTGCTTTTGTGTTATCATTTTATGCATATGAGCGCGTGCCACTGAAAGACCATTTGTAATACTCTAGTGCACGAGACGCAGAGACTGTCTGCTTTCTCAGTTTTCCATTTCCCTCTCGCCTCTTGTTCTCTGTATCATCTCCCACTGTCAGTCTGCCCACTAGGCCAGGATCTCTGGACCTCAGCCACGGAGAGGCCATTTTCTGGCTCCAGTGGTGTGTGCCGAAAAATCCCTACTTGAACTCAGTAGAACCATGGGCTTCATGACTTTCCAGCTTCTCGATGGCGGTTGCCAATTTGAATCCACTTTGCTGGCTGGTAGAGGTACAACCATGTATTATAATAATAATTTTTTTTTTAAAGGATCATATTCTTGGAGCACAGTAGACATATAAAAATCTGTTCCAATTTCAGACTCCAAAAGGCACTCGCTTATTATTGCAAACATGAAGGTGATGTGCAAGTAAACTGCTTCCACTGACAGTGGGAAGCTTCAGAGGTAAATAGTATCTTGGGTCTTGTGGAAAAAAACAGAATGCAAATTACAACTTTATATTTTAAGTCTTTCAAACCTCGTATCTTGAATCCATCAAATCATCAACTGCCTTATAGCTGCACTGAGTCAAAAAGCAAAATAATAAAGGTTTCAAAACTACACGGACTGAAGTTCAACCACACCACTTTCCTCATAGTCCAAACTCCTGCTCATGTCATACTTCATGTCACTCAGTGTGTGAGCGTGCCGGCAGAGAAAAGGAAGCCATAAAACCGTGAAGTGCTTCTTTTCCTTCCCTTCGACACATTTCTCTTTTGACAGGGCTTTTTTTGCACGCTGAGCAGGGAGGAGCGGCGCTAGGAGGAGGCTGATGGAAAGGGCCACCTGAACAAACCCAATGCGGAACCAGGCAGCCAGGATGACCAGGCCCAGCCAGATTTATGGCCCTCAGCCATTCTTTTCCCACAGTGAGGCCCCTCTCTGGAGCTTCTGGATGTATTATTCCCAGTCTTTTACTTTTTGTCACCTCTGTCTACCTCTCCTTCCTCTCCCTTTCCTGTTCCACATTCCCAATTCCCTCTTTTTTTTTAATGCCTGTCGTTTATCTTTGTCGTTCCTCTTTTTCTCAATCTTGGTATCTTCCACCGCCCTTTTCCTTTTCTCCCAGACATCCTGGCCAGCTGCTCACTCAGACAGGGTGTCTACAACTCTCCATGTAAGCAGAGTTGCAGCTCCGGAGGTATGTCCCATAGCCTGCAGCGCGGAGCTCTTTCTCAACACCTTTGTGTCCTCTCTTCGCAGCATCCATGACCTTGACAGCACAACTGCATGCTTTCTCCAAAACCACCCACACACACTACACAGGGGTTGTCTGCTGGAAGTAGTGCTGCAGAATGCGTACTGGATGAACACCAAAACAATGTACTGTGCCATACACAAGCACACAATACACTAAAAATACATTTTGTATTTGAATAGTCCATAAAATTAAGTATTCATTTGAGGGAGTACCATTTACAGTACAGTAAACACAAGAAACAAAAATGTGCTCTCAGCTTATTTTGTTCCCTTTCTGTCTTTTTTCATTTTTTTTTCTCCACCAAGCAACAGCAAAGCCTTGGCAAATGCTTCACATTAAAAATCAAACCACTGACTACAGACATCAGTAAAAGGGTAGAAAACTTCCCCAGACGAAGCTAAAATCTGTTACAACACCCCATGAGACAAGGAGTAGTAAAACCAAATGAAGTGTGCTGCAAATTAGCCCTGCTTTGCTGTAGATGTAGCAATAATTAATGTAGGTCTTGCATGCTTTTCTGCTGCGGTATTCTGCCCTGTTGGCCAAGTTAGTCTTAGATGAGGCAAATTTTAAACTATACCTTCATGTGTATTTGCCTTGGGAACTGTGTTATTTCTTATTATTTCTGAGAAACATCTTCTTAAAAGTTTACAGAGCTGCATTCCTCCTCCCCCCCGAGTTCTTGGGTAATTATACAGCATTCCTTTGTGCCTTAACAAAAAACATTTTAAATTATTGGAGGCAACAAATTTTTTTTATAAACTGAAGGAACACTGACCTAAATTACAAATGAACTTCAACTGACAACATGCTGTAACTAAAAGTTTGCCACCCAGTGTTGGTGAAACGCTATGAATTCTCCAAGCCTGTAAAATCATGGTTTATTACTTATTGGTGGGGCTCGGGTGTTTCTTTGTTGGTTGTTACAGTAAACCTTGTTGTCATCGGCGCTGCACGGTGGAGACCTGAGACCTTTGAGATGGACGTGTTTACTCTGCAGTTAATCACCATGTCTGATGCGGCCTCTCTGGATGTGTGAGGGGGAAATGCCGGCTAAATGCAGTCACCGCGACCTAATGAGGTGGTTTAGCTCTAGCAGCGTGCCTTCAGTTGTACTCTGTAATTCAGAGACACCGATTCCACAGTTCCCCTGACCAGTCTGCGTCACAAGTGCGTTCGTCCGTATTCGCCACGTTGCCCACAGCTCTGTGAAACATGTTGAACGGCTGCTTTAGGAGACTGGGGTCCTGCAGGCCGTCAATCAATGTGGAGTGTGTGGTTTGATAATGGGGAGAATGGAGAGAGCTAGGAATGGTTACAGAGAAAAAGGAATTATAGTAAGCAAGTAAGCGTCAGACTTCCCATATGAAAGCAAAATGAGTGTAAAATGTATCTCTCAACTGCAGCAGGCCTTTCTTCTCCTCCTTGTCCTCGTGGCACAGCATTGCTGTTCTTGGAAGAGCGTGGGGCTGTAGCTCCACTCCTCGCTAATGGTTAAACAGCATGCCTATGCCATGCTCACTAATGACAGGCTAGGCTTATTCCACTGAAGTGGCGCTTTTCAGAGTCAACGGCGCACAAAGAGCATAGCGAGCACCTCCCAAAGCAGCTGAGGTGCTGTGAGGACACCGTCTACAAGAATGCATGCACGTATTAACAAAGATTCAGAGGGGTTTGAGCTAAGCTGTGCAACTGAGAAAGTGTTTATTACCTGGATGTCATTCCTCCTTTCGAAAGCATTCATTAGCTTTCCTTTTAGTTTACCATTAAAACCATCAAAATCCAACCTCTACATCCTGTTCTAATTTACATTAAAGTGTCCCAGAATCAATCCTGCGTGTTATGCAGGATATTTGTCTATACATGAAGATGAAATAGAGCTAAATGCTTCCCAGATTCACAGGGTCGGGCCTTTCGCTGAGCAATCAGCAGACAAGAGCATGTAGATGTTGCTTGTTTGTCTGTCTCTGTAGAGCCCTTTGTTTGACTTTTTTGTTTAGACATATTATTAGGGCAGTAAACTTCCTAGAAAAGACTTTATGTGCACCACATGTTAAGCCTTTTTTAAAACATTTCTCAAGACAGAGCTAAAGTGTAAGAGGACCTCCACCTATTCCCACTGTGAGGTGATGTAGGAGAGTTAGAGGTCTGAAATATGTTAAAGAATTTCATGCACATCATCCATCATTTCCACTGAGCAAAGCATGAATACACATGTATGCATGCACACAAGAAAAAGAAAAGACTTTGATTGCATTCTGCTTATGTGCCTGCGTGGGTGTCTGTGGATGCAAAGGTATGCGTGCACTCAAATTCTCTGGCTTTGGGATATTTGACTCTCGGATCCTGACACACTTTCCCAGCATCCATAGGCTATTCTGTTTCTGCCCCATGACGAGCCCACTTAAACACTTCCTCCGCAGAAAAGGTGGGAGCAAGAAAAACGTAGATTTTCATCAAAGCTTGTGCTGCATGAATATTTCAAACACGCAATATGATTCCTCTGTGCCACCCAACACAAAGGAGAGGTCTCTGGGTGAGTTCAGGGGTGGGGTAAGCGGAGGTGAAATCTCAGATTGTAACGTGCTTTGTAGACACCACCTGCTCACAGTGTCAGACACGCAGACAAGGGCCTGAAGCTTGTGCCGCGACAGAGGTTTGGCTAAACCCTATCCGACTATGTCTGAATGAGTCAGTGCCAGGCCTGCCACTTTGCTGTAGAAAACCATAAGTACAAGTCCAGGCGTGTGCTTGCATTGTTGATTGTATGTGTGGATGGAGAGGTTGGGTGTGCCTGTGGACATACCAGGCATTCCAGGCCAGCAATAAAGCCAAATTGAAGGTGGGGGATAAAGTCGGGATGTGCTGAATGATACCTGGGCAGCTGAGTATGAGAAGGTGGGACACTGCCTTAGGTAAAGTGAGGAAAGATTAAACTCGAGTGAGGATATTTGTGGTCAAAACCATCACTGACTCTGAAATAGACAAGTATGTCCTCAAGAGCCAAGAAGAACATATTAATTTCACCACAGCTGTTCCACAATCAGCCAAAGGGATCAAATAAGACTTGAGTAGTTTGTGTGAATGTTGTACCCACTGAATGTATAACAAACACTTATTGTGATGATTCTAGTCCTATATCACCGCCAACACACACTATGAGAATTTATTGTCATTGTAAATGTTCACAGTGGTGAATCTGGATTGGCACAATAACTCCAGGTGTTTAGGTTTAGAAAACTTTTCCAGGGTGTTGGTGACGACATCAGCTAAACACATGCTGTGCAGATCTTAAACAGTTGATGCTTTCCATAAAAAATACACAGCAAACAAAACTTTCAGGCATGCTGCAAAGAAATAAACTTTCATATTGCATTGATTTCAAACTTTTTGTCATGTGACATCTTTAAAGGTACAAGTTGTAAAATCTCAGTGTATGATAACAGTAGATTACAGACTTTTCTTACCCTTCCCCATATAATCATCAATGTGGGGATTACTGTAGGACAAACTACAGTTTTAGTCAGCCAAGCAAGATAAAAACATTAAATTCAGGCCATACTGTTTGTGTATACCAGCGGTCCCCAACCCCCGGGCCTCAGACCGGTACCGGTCCGTGAGTCGTTTGGTACCGGGCCGCGAGAGTTGAGGCTCAGGTGTGAAATGTATGGTTTTCAGGGTTTTTATCGGTTTTCAGCGTTATTTTGTTATCGTTTTTATCGTTAACTCGGTTTTCCTGGGTCTTTTCACGTGTGTTATGAATAAATCTTCTTTTTTTCGGTACCAGTACTAGTTTTATTTTGTTGTATTTATCCGCGACACCTTAAAGGCCGGTCCGTGAAAATATTGTCGGGCATAAACCGGTCCGTGGCGCAAAAAAGGTTGGGGACCGCTGTTGTATGTACTATATATATTATATGTATATCTATCTTATCTATCTATCTATCTATCTATCTATCTATTAGGGGTGCAACGATATTCGTATCGATATTGAACCGTTCGATACAGTGCTTTCGGTTCGGTACGCATATGTATCGAACAATACAAAATTTGTAATTTATTTTATCAACTTTTCTTCTGACGATGCTGTCTGTGTTGAGCGCTCAGTGGATCTGCGATTCGCACTAGGCTGCACTGTCGAGCGCAGATCCACTGAGCGCTCACACAGACAGCATAGTCAGAAGGAAGAGCGCAGGGCAAGCTAGCGAGACAGAAGTTAAGCTCCCCAGCACTCATTCAGATCTGGCGTTTGGAATTATTTTGGTTTTCATGTGACGTATGACCCTGAAGGTAAGCGCGTCATGGACTAAAGTAAAACAGTATGTTGGATGTGCCACGCAATGCTCAATTACATGGGTGGGAGCTAGTGTGTTAGCGCAGTTAGCTCGTTAACGTGTTGGCCGTCTAGCCCCATGCACGGGGCGATCAGGGGTAGCTCGTTAACGGAGATTTGCCGTGTTGTGGCGTTAAGGTCATTTCAACGAGATTAACCTGAAAGCACTAGTGGGAACACAACGAATATGACTGCACATTTACGCCGACATCATCCTAGTGCAAAGACAAAAACAACAAGCATGCTACAACTTTACCGAGTCATTTAGACAGCGTTAGCACATGATTCTCCTTATGGACCTGATATGTTTAATATGCTGCTGAGAATATAGCCCAGAAGAAGCGGATAGTATAGCTTTTATTTTGGAAAGAGACATTTCTCTGTAATAAACTCTCTTTTCCAAAGATGAGTGATTCCTCAATCAGATACAGGGCTCGCAATATCGCTAGCCCGACGTCCCGGGGCTAGCGATTTTTTCAGTCGGGCTACCAAAATCTATCTCTGCCCTGCCCGTCGGGCTATTGTAGGAAGGAAAAATATATGTCAATGCTTTTGCATTCTTTCGGAAATGTAGCTGGGTAATTATGTCATTGGCATCGGTGAGCCACTGTCAATATGTGACATATTGAAATCGCGTTTGAATTTGCGCTTGTTTTTTTGCTTTCACTTTGCAATCGTGCGAACTGTGTATAGAGAGCGACAGACTGATCTGTGAGTGATGATAATTTGTGCACCAATTCCTCTGACATCGTCTTATTAATCGTTAGCTTACTATGCAAACATGACAAGTGAAATCTCCCGCAGCAAGCTTAAACATGTGAGAGGTTGATCGCGCAGAGAATCGCTGAGCTTATGTGAGTGGTGTGTAAAAGCAGCAGGATATATATTTTAGTTCTGCTGAGCCAAATAAGACAGGTCAGGGTGAAGAAGTGACAGCCAAAGAAAAGCTTACCACAAAACGGAAAAGTTATGACAAATCAGACTATAAGGCAAAAAGAAAGTGCAGCTTTATGGTTTCATGGACAAAAGAATTTCTGTGGCTGCAATATGACGAGCTAAATAACCAGGGCTGCACATAAGTGGTCCGCAGGTGCGCATTCGCTGTCAAAATAAAAAACCGCACAAGGGTTAGGGTTAAATTTAAAAACTGTACTTTTGAGTTAAAATATATATTTATAATTTTAATAAATGACAAATTAAAAATGCATGAACATTTTTTTGTATCGAAAAAATATCGAACCGTGACACCAAAGTATCGAACCGAACCGAACCGTGAATTTTGTGTATCGTTGCACCCCTATATATATATATATATACATGGAATAGGTTAAAAATAAAAGTTATATATGTTTAATTGAAATATTTTGTAACATTTTATGATATTACCCATAAGACACCTCAAATACTATGGCAGTTGTTCATCTACAGTGAGTGAGTGAGTGTGACTGTTAGTCTGCTGTTTCCCTCATCTATCAATATGCTAGGTGTCAACATCTATATACACTGGAAGAGGCTGTAAAACTCTGTGAAAGGAATCAGATTAATAAAGGGACTACAATAGAGAATAATGAGTTCATAGAGGTAACTTGCATGCTTAAAAGATTAGGCTGAAATGGGACAGACTAACAGGTAGTACAAAAGATAAAATGTCAGTTTTGAAGTGGATACAAGATAAATTGATGAAAAGCGATATTTGTTGCATTGTATTATATTCCACAAGGTGTGGTGTAAGTCAGTGATTAATAATTAATCGTGTTATTGTATCTGAAAGAGTAGATTTAACTTGTTCAGGCAAGAGGAGTAAATCACAGTTTGTTTTGGAGGAGCATGATACTGAACATGGTGACATAGGCTACCACAATGTAGTCCAACGCCCTCAACAGGGGCAAAGTACAAATACTGCGGGACCTGAGAGCAAAAATTTGAGTGTTTTGTGAGAATAAAGGTAAGGACATTCCAGAGCTCTCAAATGCAGAATGGAAAGATCTTGTGTTTGATATTAACAGTTTGACTGTCTGTCATACGTATTTCCACCTCAGATATTGAATTTGACTGCAATTGTTCAAGAACAAAATAGCACAGATTTCTGTCCAAAAAAGTTTAATTGTTTTCATTGTTCAATTGTAGCATATCTTACTAGTAGGAGTTTAGTAAGAGATAAAAAATTAATACTGAGCAGAATTGAGTTCAGTTTTTTGGTGAAGCTCAAGTGGACCCTTGGGAAAATTCATTGCCAACCCCTGAGTCAGAAGGAAGGATAAAGCCGGCCAATGTTTAGGAAAGGCTTACTTTGTGTTAGTAAGTCTCTTCTGCCAAACAAGCGTGAAATGTCACCCAGTCTCTAAACGTCGCTCTCGAGTTAAGTGCATTGCAATAGTAAAAGCAGAATTTGTTTTGTTCTTGCCAGACATAGCAATCCGTGCATCATTAGGAATACTGCACAATACTTGTTTTGTTTGTTTGTTTGTTTTTTCCAAAACACAGTACATTCATGGCTAGAAATTGATCAGTAGTCTGTGCATAGTTTATTTAGCGAGTCACAAATACTCAACAGTAGCAGCACAGATTTCCCAGTTTTATGTTCCGTGCTGCTACCTCAACTTGTCAACTCATGTAGGTGGGGCTGCTCCAACTTTCCTGGTTACAATTCCAAGTTGAGAATGTTTCAGATAAAAATTCAGACTGGGAGTAATTCCAACTTCATCTGGACTGCAGTAAAAATACAGACAGGACAACAGAAGTGCTGGAGGCTTCATAATGGCACCTCTCTAACCAATAGTAAAATGATAAAATGCTATATTGTGCAAAAGGCAGGTAATTACTACTTAGTATATATAAAATATTCTGTCTGCTTAGTATGTCAGGGGACTATTTTTGAATCAGGCCTTATTCACACACAAGTAAGCCCAGCTTGAGGTCTTGATTGGTGATCAACATGTTTTAAAATGGGCTTAATACAATTTCAGATGGCTGTTGGTGAGTGCAAAGTACAGCTGAAGGCATGGTTCATTAAGACACAACACTGAAGCAATTAAAGCCATTTAAAAGCCTGTTCGAGTCCAATGGCCTCCCCGCTGACAGCCTGTGCAACATGAGACTTGAGAAGAATGTAGGAGGTCCATGCTGCTGACATAATTCGGTCATCAGGGCTCACGGGAGTATAATGTGCTACAGTGTTTGAGTGGAGTTGCATTGACATTAGACAAAATGTTCAAAACGTTTCCCATATTCAGATGTAATTGAGCTAATGTGTCACCTAAATGCTTTCATCTGGTGCTAAACCTTTAATTTAACTCCAACAGTGGACTTTACAATACTGAAAAACCTCCATTGTTCTTTTGATATACTCTGCATTCCCTCACTCTCAGACATACTCTAATCTCTGTTGTGGCAAAGACATGGAGTTCTGCTGAAGCCCCAAATAATCCCTGGGGTTTAATAATGGAGCAATTTCCAGAGCTGTGTAATAATAACTCAATGTCCATAGTTAATGGCATGCTGCTCTGACTCGAGTCTTTGGACATCTGTATGCTCTGCAGATAGTCTCCCTAACATGGCACGGTCAATTCAAAGAGGGGACTGTGTCTCAGAAAAACAACAGAATGGGCTTTTGTCTTTTCTTGGTCAGACCTCCAAGCAACATGTGGACAGGGCAACCATTTTACTCTTTAGGTATGCCCTGCTGAATTCAGGGCTCATTCTGCTCCTGGACAGGCTAATGCAAGCCAGATTGTTGGTTCTTCGGGGAAAATATAGATCTCATGATTACCAACAATTGAACAATTCATTTGACGTGGTGTATGTGCAGCTGCATTTGAAACTGTGGTTATAGGGTGTGTGTGTGTGTGTGTGTGTGTGTGTGTGTGTGTGTGTGTGTGTGTGTGTGTGAGAGAGAGAGAGAGAGAATTTAGGTTTGATCACTCCCACAATAATAAATCAAAAGAGGCTGGTAGCTTTTAGATCACGTTGGGCCTCATGTTTTGAAGAATGGATTGGCACAGAATATGAGCTCTGATTGAACCACTGAGAGGTTGTTTGGATTAGAATGAGCCTATACATTACACAGATGGAGTTCAGTTTAAGTGTGTGTGCATGTGTGTGTTAATGTGCCAGCACACAGCAACAGTTGTCTGATGAACAGTTTAAAGACTCAACTGAGATCGCCAGCGCATGGATAGCTGGAGCCCAAATAGCTTCAGATGGGTTGCCATAAAATCATTTTGAAATGGCTAAGGGAGGCAACAGAATAACCTTATTGGCTTAAGATGAATGCTTGTCTACAAAGGAATTTCAGAAATGCCAGGGGAGACTGCCGCTGCCAGGTAGCTTTCCAAAACATCCTCTTGTGTTATCACGAACCCATTCACAGCTGGCTTACACCTACTTTTTTGCAGTGCTCTGCCTAGTAGCAATGATATAGCACTTATAAACACATTAATATACTGAGCACTGCAAGGTAAATCTGAAAACCCTCTACCTGCATGCTAACTGAAACTGAATGTTATTGTCCACTGCTGACTAGTTCCATCTCTTTAGTCAGTTTGAAAGCAGCAGCAAGAATAACAAAAAGCAAATATACAAATAAAAAAGCCATCCAGTTTTATCTTCATATAGGAACTTTTTTTGTTTTTAGCAGAAGTTAGTGTCTGCCACTGCATGAAAACAGTACTTTTTTGTTTGTAGTCTTTAAATAGGTGGATTAAATGTTTTTTTCCAGTCACGTCATCAAATCATGCATATTTTGATTCCCATGTTTATTCTTTTGTTGTGTCCAGGGTTGGCAGTAGACCGTATGAAGTGGACAGGAAATCAACATTGACAGGGGGGCATTCAGCTGAAATCACTTTGTTATTCCATTTCTTTCTTTCTTTTTTTTTTTCTTTTTTTTTTCTTTTTTTAAATGTACTCACACGCTATGCATAATTACAACCATACATGCACAGTACACTCACAAAGAGATGTAGCCACAGTTATAAAAGTGCAAAAATATCTCTTTGTTTTTAGATTGCAGTGGCAAAGGAGGAAACAAACAGGAGATTTTCCCGAGGTACAGAAGTGGATCAATGAACTCACCACACGCTAGGACAGGTCACTGTGAGCGCACAGTATCCACAACACATTTCCATTAGTTTTGCAATTTTCAAGAAGGGTCATGCTTTAAAATTAGCTGTGCAAGTTAGAGTCTTTTCACTTTCCAAGAGACGTGGGGTGCTTCCCAAAGTCTGAACTGCACAGGTCCATCCACTGTCTTCCTCAGTGATGTTAGTTAACACGTTTGCTGCAGAAGCACCAAACTACTGTTAACAAAGTAATTTGATTGCGCTCCAACTGCAATAACTCATCAGTGACATGGGTGTTCAAGTATTCTATTGGGACGCAGTATGAATTACCGGTAATGTATAGCTCAGTGCGTTGAGTGGGCGACGGCATGCCATACGGCTGAGAGTGGCCAACCCGGTTTGAGTCTGATCCACAGCCCTTTGCCCATGTCTTCACCTCTTTTTCTCCCTCCAATTTCCTGTCCTTTCTTCACTGTTACTGTCAATAAAAGCTGAAAAAGGTGTAAAAAAAATAAAATAAAAAAATAACGTGTATCTGTAGAATTCAGCTAAGGGGGCATGGTGGCTTTATTGGGCGAGCCTGGACCCACAAGGCTTGTCTAGAATGCTGAGGCTGGTTGTGTGCTCCTTATGTGGTTTAACAAATCTGTGTGTATGTCTTGCTTGCTCCCTAACCACAGGTGAGCATAAAAAGGTATATTTTTAATGTTGTTACTTAAATGTCCCTCAATAATTCAGTTTTGTGTAGCTCTTTAAAGCTTAAAAATACATTTTACTGGCAGTAAACAGGTGTTTTGGTTGTAGGTTGTAGCTGGATAAACCCCATATAGGTCGAATCCGCCCTAAATCAGAAGACTGACTGATTCAGAAAGTTAGCTTCTTGCAGTTCTAGATTTACTTTAGTTACTATCGTCTTTGATGCTAATACAATTTAATCATGCATCATGGGGACAGTAGCGGCTATTCTGGCCTGTCCCGCAGTAACACTGCTGTGTTTCTTTTGCTTTACTGTTTTTCTTAGTTTTGGCTTATTGTATGTTCCCATCTTTCCATTTAGGCTCATGTTCTGTTCTCTTTTTACTAAGTAAATGGGCACTGGCTGGCATTACAGTTAGCTTTCTTCTTTATTCACAGCCGGTTTAGTTATAAGTGGTGACTCTGAAACATTTTATTTAACTTAGTATAATTTGTCTGGTCTCTGAGCCCTTTTAAATAAATCTACGTGTGTGGTACATAAAAGGTTGTTTCACTCAAAGTATTGAATTGTTTACTGTTTAATTTAGAGTAAACTGTGTGCAGTTAACAGTCTCATATGCCTGAAATTTGATTTTGTTGTGCCAAACCAAAAATAATGTTTTTGTTTTGCATATTTTATTTCTGAGTGATTACTTTTGACTTTTGTCGGTTTCCTTTACACCACTGGAAGACGTATGTAGCCCAGTTAAAAAAGAAAAGAAAAAAAAGGGGGGGGGGGGACTGAGCTGAACAACGGGCTACCTCTGTGCGTGGACATCGTTTGGTTCTGACTTAGAGCAGAAAACGGCACTGCAATGTATGCAGCAAACCATCCCCCACCACAGACACTACCAAAACAAACCCCTTCTACCACCTAAGCAATAATCATTTGAAAGAGTAGTTTATCAATGAGTAGCAAAACAGAGCCATCAGGTGCTGGAGGAAGAAAAAAAAAAAAGTCAAACATTAGATCATGTTTTTGCCCGCAGCACGCCATAAAATAAATGTCATGAACTGGCTGTGTGCAGGCAGGTGAGGACCCAAATGCAAAACTCCCGGAAACAGAACTGAACTCAAAAATCACTGCTTTATTGCAGGCTTGACAATGAAAAGGAACATAACACTAGACTGGGAATGATAAACAGACACAAGGAACCACAGGGGAAGGAGGAGAAAGGGGAAGAAGGAAGAATGAAAGAAAAGAAAAGAGAAAACAAAAAAGAACCCACACAGCTTCAGGGAGGAGACACTGATGACAACACTAAGCACGGAGAACACAGGGCTTAAATACAAAAGGCAGTAACGAGGAAATGAGACACAAGGGGAGCACGGCTGGGAGCAATCAAACCTGACGAGACTGAGGGAAGCAAAACAGAACACGTTAACCTGAGACACTGACCTTCAAAGTAAAACAGGAAACGCACAAACTGAACTTACAGACTCAGGGAAACAGAGACATGGGACCAGGGAGGGCACAGAGACACAGAACAGGAGGAGCTCAAAATATAACCAAAACCCAACCACAAAGAACATCAAAAAAAGAATTAACTTTAAACATAAGATAATAATCAAAACCGCTGAGTCACAGACTGAGGACCATGACAATAAAGACTTAGCTTAAATCTATAAATGTATGGTGTCATGCACTCCAGGCACATAACAAGCAGCTGAAAAGTCTTAACACAAGTTGAGTTGCCTCGTTTATATTACAAGTGTTGAGCAAACGTATTTGAGGAAATCCGCAACATAGCATACTATGCTGCAACAACAGATATGTGGACGAGCTGAATAACGCATCCCTTGGGAATACTTGGAACACGGCAGAGAAACTTCCCAGGAGTGGCCTGCCTAACAAGATTAAGAAGAGCACATCAAGGTGGTCAAAAAAAGACCCCAGAACAACATCTAAAGAACTCCTGGCCTCTGCTTTTATGATGAATCATGGCACAATTCAACAATAAGAAAGACTGAGTGAAAATGGGAGATTTCCCTCCCCCCCAAAAAAGGCTTGCCCCACATTTGAAAGAGATCTTGATGAAGAAGGCTTTTGGAAAAATGACTCCTGAGACAGAATTTGAACTTTTTGAAATATTTGAGTACTGTTAAAACTAATACAATATTTCATAAAGAACATCATACCAACAGGCAAACATGTTGGTGGTCTGGGGCTGCTTTCCTGCATCAGGATGTGGACAACTTTCCATAATTGATGAAGTCATGAAATCTGCTCTCTACCAGAAAATCCTGAAAGTGTCCGGCCATCAGCCTGAAGCTTAAGCACCCTTGGGTTATGTAACACACCCAAAAAGATTCTAGGTCTGACCAACCGTCTCAGCCGTGGGCAAAAATATGACAGTCAATAACATTCCAGAAGAATTTATTGACACAGTAATCAAAAGATAAAAGATAAAAACAGTCCAGTGTCCCATTTGCAGATCAAGTAAAAACATAGAGTCCCAAGGCCAGAGCCAGCTATGCCACAACACCAGTTGCACTCCACACATCGACTTCAACAGGGTTAGCAGTTGTCCTCTGAGACCCACCACCCTGCAAGTAGATAGCCAGTGGTCACTCCAGCCTCTGCAACTCCGCTGCCTTTAGGCTGTGGCATATAATAGGCCCTGGCCTGCACAGAGAGACAAAATAACACCTTCACTATATAATCCACAGTGCAAAACCCATCCATCCCAAACATATCAGGTTTCATCACATTACATACCTGCACAGACAGACAAAATAACACAGCAGTGTTTGTAGTGTGGGCTATAAGTAGACCAGTGTATCAGTGCAATCGATTTCACCTGCCTCTAATTAGTCCAACCCCATTACAGCCATTGGCTCACCAAAAATGCGACACACAACTACTCCCAACCCAGTGCGACTTCACACAGTAATATGGAGCTGAATTAATACAGGCACATTAGTCTACCATGTTACAGTTATTCAGCTGGACAATGAGTTAAAACACCAGCAAGTCCACCTCTAAATGGATGTTTAAAAAAAAAGTTTTGGCATGGTCGAGTCAAAGTCTAGACTTAAATCAGATAGAGATGCTGTAGCATGATCACGCTGTTCATGCTGGAAAACCCCTCAGTGTGACTGAAAACTACTCTGCAAAGAAAAGTGGGACAAAATTCTTCACGGGAAGGACTCATTGCGAGTTGTTCCAAACACTTGATTGAAGTTCTTGCTGCCAAGGTTGGCACAACCAGTTAACAGTTTTAATTTTTCACAATTTTTTAATCAATCAAATCATTTTTTTTTAACTTACTCTGGATATTTTTGTCAAATGTTATAATTTGTGAGATGATCTCGGGAAAATAAATGAAAAAAAGGAACTCAGGAAGGGGGCAAATACTTTTTCACAGTGGTACATTTTCTCTGAATGTGAAAAGAAAGTCATATCTGCAGTCATTATATATATCAAATTCCATTCACCCCAGAAATATTTCCTACCATTTTAACTCAGAGATCAAAACCAAACGCTGCCTGTTAGCGTGCAATTCCATGATCCCTCTGTAACATGAAACTTGTGTAGCGAGCCGGACCACATGGGGAGTGCGATGTTGTGAGGTGAGGTATTTTTCAACTGGGAGACAAATATGTAATGCGTTCCAGACACTCTGGCCGCACACGGCTTTTTTCCCCTGCTACCTATAGCATCAATCCTCTCCCCTTTCACTAGAACAATAAACCCACTGCCACTAAGGAAGAACACTTTGCAGATCCCAACAACACAACTACCTTCTTGAGGCCTGTGGAGAGGGATCCCACTACAGTCTCCTGCCTTACAGTTGGGCTCTCAGCAGTACAAGCTCTTTCTGGCTCACAAACAATGGCAAGACCTTATACCAATGTCCACCCATTCTAAACTTGCTTTCAGCTCACCCACAGAGTGAACCAGGACACTAAATCTCACCCCAAAAGAGCTGAGGTGGTTAGCTGAAGCATGACCTCTTGGATGAGCGACTCATACAGAGATGTTTCTGGTGATTCTCCAACAAGGAAGCCTAAGGTGGTTTAACTGAGTTGCATAACTGGGATGATACTCAAGTTTATCTATTCAATGAGGGCCAGATGGAAGATGTGTATTTTAAAAACAAATCCCATTGGCATCTGCTTTTCCCCACCTAACTTCCTACTTTCAGCTCACCATCCTTCCCTCATCTTCTTCACAATCAGGTTTGATCCTAAAACAACAGCAATGTGCTCCTTGAAAGCCTCTGTTTTCACGTTGTCAACACTGTGTGGGATACAAACATTGACTATCAACTGGCATACTCTTTCTTTCCACACTTTTCTTTTTAAGCGATATTCAGCTGCAACTTCCTATTGTCACTTTTGGTCTTTTTCTTACTCTCTCTTTCTCTCTTTATTAAATCAGCTCCACTCAATGTTATTATGTTGGGACTGACTCACCAAAGAGAGCCAGAGGGGATTGGGGGGTGGCAAGGTAATTTGATATATTTCTTATTTTAGTTAAAGCAGATCCATCTACTCATGCATCTTCAAACTGCCGCCAAAGAACAACAGACTGACAGCTCTCCCTGTGTGAAACAAACACTCCTGCGTGGCCTTCATTTATTAGGAATGCACAAGTGGAAGTGTGTCTGCGTGTGCGATGTCTAAGCTTCCCCATGACTCTCCGATGTTCTTTTCTCTTTCATGCCCTCTTTTTTTTTTGTTTTAATTCCTCTCTTCTGAGGCATCTGATACTGTGGACTTTCTGACACATGAGAGCTCATGGAGCGAACCTCTGAGAGGCCACAGAGCTTTGAACTGAGCTGCATGAAACAAGAGTTAACAAGGTCAAACTGAGCTCTGCTGGTCTGACTTTTACCTGTGATATACCTGCGTATTAAAAAGTCTCTATTGATCTATGAAGCGTTGTATATCAGAAATTGGGCAAGATATAGGCTGATGTAAATACTGCATGTTTGCATTGATTTCTTTATGTTATGTCTCCATGTAACCTGTAACCATGCTTCCGTTGAATTATCCAGGTAGTTGCTTACTTTGTCTTACATATTGAGGATTGAACAGTGTTTCCCACTCCATACTACAGATGCTGCTGTTAATTGTATTTATATCTGTCTACAAAGTAAGTTCGCACTGTTTTATTTTCACTTTTTCAAACCCCTGTTATACAGTAGTACCACTTCATTAGGTATATCATGCTTGTACTGGGCTAGACCACCTTTTGCCTTCACAGCTGCCTTAATGCTTTGTGGCATCGATTCATTTCTCAGAGATTTTTCTCCAATTTTAGCATGACACCATCACACAGTTCCTACAGATGCATCAGCTGCACATACATGATGTGAAAGGTGCTCTGTTGGATTGAGATCTAGTGACTGCGAAGGGAATTTGAGTACAGCAAACTCACGGTCATGTTCAAGAAAGCATGGGTGTCAGGACGCAATACACCATGGTCATAACGTGATGTGGATATCACCAGAAACAGTACTATCTGAGTTATTGTTGCTTTCCTATCAGCTCCAAGCAGTCTGGCCATTCTCCTCTGACCTCTGAGATCAACAAGGCATTTTTGGCCAGAGAACTCATTTTCAGGCCATCCAATCCCAGTAGATCAGAAGTTTCTGAAATACTCAGACCACCCCATCTGGCACCAACAACCATGTCATGTTCAAAGTCACCTTTCTTCCCCAATCTGAAGCTCGCTTTGAACTTCAGCAGGTCATCGAAACCATCCCTACTGTAAATATATTGCGTTGCTGCCATGCATTTGGCTCATTACATATTTGCGTTGAAAAGAAAAACCTAATGAAATGCAAATTCCAGGTAACGATGAAATCCTTTCATGTCTCAGAAGGAAACAGCAAATTGAAATCAGTGTCAGTTCTCATGGTGTTCAGGTCTTAATTCTTCATTTTTGTGAGTGTAATCTGACTGGATTTGATGGTTTTAAACTCAAGCTATGTAGGGTATTTGGCCACGAGAAAAAGGTAGGTGGAAAAATAGAGCTGTAAGCTATGGTGTAGTCCTCCACATACCTTAGAGCGACATACATCTTTGAGTTTTAATAAAAGTAAACACACAGGGTTAGTTCTCTGGAAACTGCACACCACACTGGGTCTGCTTTATTTGCAAGGCTGCTTACCTGCTGCAGTTTTGCTACATGCTGGTCGGTTTGTGTCATTGTGAGGTTCATTTTCAATTGGAAATGAACATACCATGGGCCACAATTCACCATAACTATGTAATAAGGCAGACTTTTTGTGTGCATCTTGTGTTGCTGCAGTGTTTCAGAGTTTAGAATTGACATAAAAGTGTCACAAACTTTGGATAAAAAGTCCTACATATTAAGTGTTTCCTACGTTAAGAGGATAGCCTAGAAACATGAATGCCACAGGTCATGATAACTGGCACATTCCACACTCTACCTCTGAGACCTTGTCCTCTTTTTGCTTTCTGAGAATTGCGCTCCAAACTCTCCTTTATTGACCTACTTTCAAGGTGGTGCATAGATGATATATGAAGCAGGCTTTTTTTGGAGAGCAGGACTAACCAAATGGTGGGGGTTGTTGGGGGCTGAGTGGCTACATACTTCTGCAAATGTACAAGTAGCAATTTATTTTACCTCTTGGCCTCTGTGCTACATTTGTCTTTGTAGAAGAGAACATCACCAGAAACTGAAAGAAATAAAAAAGGAGGTGAAATAAGTAAAAGCTGGAGTTTCATTCTCAAAGTGAGAGCCAATTCACAAACCCCACTTCAGCCCCTATATGTACAGTATGTGAGTGAAGAGGCCACTTATGTTCAGCCTACAAATCATGCAGGCAGCTATAGGAGTTGGGAGTGATAAAGAGAACATAATAAAACAAGAGAGAGAAAAATAAAATGACTAGCATATTATCTCAGGTTGTAACTCTAATGAGCTCGACAGAAGACAGGAGCCGAGACAGTGAATGTGCAGCCTTTAAACGAAAGCCTTGGCTAATGTCTCCTGACTTGTCAAACAAAGGTGCAGCCTAACAGCATTTCCTCTTATGGTATTGACCTCTAACCTTTGACAATAGTAGGTCAGAATGACTGGCATGCACTTATTTTAACAGTAAACAGAAGACAAGAGTTCTCTCTGTTTGAATAGCACAGACTCACTTTTTACTACAACTGCTTTTAGACTTTAGATGAGAAAGAAGACTTTTAGATGAGTTAGTTCTACGATAAATATTTGTTGCAACAATTTGCTGCAGATTTGTGGCATTTTAAAATAGTAATTCTCTTTTTTAAATTTTTTTAAAAAGATTTTTCTATAAGGTTAGAACTTAAAGAACTTACTGGTGAAGTGAGAAAGGATTAGAATAAAACAAGTCAATTGAAACATGGCAATAGAACAATTAAAAGCAAGAACAGTTTGGGAAAACAGCCACAGAAAAATAAATCTATGAATATGAACCAACAAATTAGTTCACATTAACATTCCTGTTACAGCAGACCTCAAACCTCATCATTATCTTTATCTTCTCTTCTCAAAAAACATGTGAATTCAATAGTCCTTTTACCCTAACAGCAGCAAAACACCATAATCTGAAGGAACTACTTAAACACATCTCTGTGACGTACAGATCAGTAACAATAGAAGTCAGCAAATAAAGAAAGCGTAAAGGCAACAGATTGTTTTTTTCAAGTTGCAAAACCTAATTGAGATGCTTAACACTGGTGTAATATACTTTATTACTTTACGTAATAATAGAATTTCAGATTATTCAGTTGGCATCAGCTGTTTTTTAACCATTTTAATAATTTTTGGCTTTTTTTTTCTATATTTCAATTAGATCATTCCAGTAACAATTTGTTATTCAGGGTTACTTTTCTATTGAAACGTGGACCCAGTCCAGCAGCACTTAAGTGCTACAATGCGAAGTGTACCAGAAAAAAATTAATTCATTACCAAAAAAGGTTAAATCAGACTGAGCATTTGCACGCCAGCTTTAACCCACAGTGCTGCATGGCCACAGATTACCTATGTGTTTACCTCGAAATCATCATAACTAAGATAAAATTGTTTTGCCATAATTTTTTGTTTGTTTGTTTACACAGTTGGAAAAATCTCACCTGGAAACCTTTGTGCTGCATTTTTGGCATCTGATAAGCCTTTAAATACACTAAGTGGACTTCCTTGTATATCATGTCTTAGTGATATCTTAAGATAACGCCCCCTTATCAGTCAGGACAACAACCCTGACTGTTTTGACTGTTTTCAGTTCACAGTCCACAGCTATCCTAAGTACTGATGTCTGCTAATATGCTCCCAGTGGTGATTTTGCATGCTAATGGCCAAACATTTGCATTGTTCCTCATTTGAATCTAGTAAGTATACACCTTAGGTTGTCTTAAACTCCACATCCAGCACTGTGCAATCTGAAGGTTGTATAATGGTGAAATAAAACAAAAAACACAGTCATGTAATCTAACACCTGATCAACAATAAAGCATGCAATGATCCAGCTACAGCCACAGCCGTCATTCTCACAACAGTGGATTAGAGGTGATGATGATGCACACATTGCAACAAGAGTAACATGTTCCAACAGGTGTAGGTCCTGTACATGAGGAGATATTACATGTTGTCCCTGTGTCATTACATAAGAGGTTTCAGACCAGGGCAAAGCATTCTTTCATGATGATTCACGAGAGCAAAAGCATTATAAAACATTGAAATGAGTAGTCTGATCATTGATTCTGGGACAGGGAAGCAAACAGGAGACCTTAAATCAGATTAAGACCTGAACAGGACAGAGACAGGTGTGAGCAGTTTCCCAGGTGCACCTCCACAGGCCATGCAGTGCCAGTAATCAGCAGTCGAGGCTGTTAATGACAGGGTGCTGCTGTCAGAGAACTGCAGACATATACACGCACACTCACACAGAAGCACACGTAGTCATAACTCAGAGGCACGCTTGCACGCACACAGTAAATTAAGCATTCAAAAGGCATTTTGCTTTCTCAAGCATCTCACTCATCCTCCATCTGTCTGTCTGTCGCTGTTGACCACTCAAGCATTTTAACACCTTTATTCCAATCTTTCAGTTGCTGTTGCACAGGTCAGCACACACGCAGTGAACTTAAACTGCAGCTGCGCAGTTACATAAGCACCTGCTAACCTGTCTGCAAACCTGCTGACCTCTGGCCCTTTTATTACCAGATCAAAAGTCAGCCAGCAAAACAGAACACTCTTCAAAACAGAACACAGAATGCAAACAACAGTGTTACTGATAACATGGAAAACAGCCCAGCATCATAAGTGAAATTTGGCCTCTCTTTACTTTATCTGCAAGTAAATAAATAAGGGATTCTAAGCCTGATTCTTTTGTGTAGTTAGCCATTTTTCCATGATAACAGTATAACAACACACTGACATTCAAACAGTGTAGGAGGTTTCTGACAAACTGTATTAGAGCTAGAAAAGTAGCTGACAAAGCAAAATGTGCTGCTAATTTCTCATTCAGCATCACAGTGATCCTATAGCTTTAGGTTGATATTGCTAAGGGCTTAAGAAGTCCAGATAGTGTACATATATCTGTGTGTATAACCGTCGAAACTATGCCAAGTATGTTAGTAACATAGTTAGCTCAGCTTGCTAATGTTAGCAGTGGCTTCAAATTCTGGTCGTACATACAGAAGGTGACCATGCGTTATAAAAACAACATAGGTCCTATTTTTCCTGTTCCTTGTTCCTTGTTTATGGGTTCATGTAGCTGATGTGATGTTGTAAAATTTTGTGACACTATGATTTAAACAATGACATTTGGTATGGGGATACTATAGTTTTAATAGTCTAAACAAAACCTATATGAAAGTTTGTATATTGAATTCTCAGAAAAAATACAAAAGAATAAATTTTTGTGAATTTTAGATTACAACTTTTTCAGAAATTGTGAATTTTGTGTATATCTCCATTCTGTCAAAGTAAAGCTTTATGGAGGACAGATTTGTGTATCAGCATTTTTGAAAGACGTGATGAAATAGGCCACCTGTGCGCTGCTGATCTCTTAATCCGATGGGGGCTCCAGGTATGTGGGACATGCAGCCGATTCTGTCTTTTGCCTTCCCTCACCGGGGTGTGGTGATGGTGCTGCTGGCACATTGTGTCCTCGGTTCAGAATGTGAATGCCAATGGTGCGTTCAAAACCACACCACACTCAGCCCTGAATACATTTCAACTAGTGGTGCATGTGTTTCTCCTCAAAATTTCCATGATGGTGATCACAGACGTACAGGGAAACAAACACTGCACTTTCCAAAAGCAGCTAGGATGTCACTGTGAGATACCGATGACACCGCATGCTATTTTAACCTCACAGCCTGACCCTGAAGTCCAGTCAGATATGAAGTGTGTCACAGGGTTGTGCAGCTTGTCTCACACGCATCTCATGTATACCTGCTGATTACAGGCTCTGTCAGAACTTATTCAAAAGCGCTCAGCATGAAAAGCCTTGAGGGCATAACCATGGTGCTCATCCTCTTCGAAACTGCTGATGGTAAACACGCACCACGAGCACGCTTCAAAGCCTCCTTAAACTCCACACTAACAGAAACCTTGACCCTGTAAGTGTGCTGTGCTGCATTAATGGGCTGACATATCATGTACATGTGAAATATACTTATCGGGCTTTTTTCATGCCACATCCAGCTTGATTTGTTTTTTTACATGACAACATAACAATTAAAGAAAATGATGTGGTTTTGATACTTGCTGTGATGGAGTGAAATACTCAAACACATCTGAAAGCTGAGTGTTTTTTTTCTGTCATATTAGTAATGAGTAAACAATCAAAATAAACTGAATTATTAGACAAAATACTACTAATTTGATCTGATGACTATATAGAGTTGACCTATTATTGCCATACTGTACCATGTGTTCTTTATATAAGACTCACATACAAAATCACAGTACAATTCCAATAAAAGCTAATTAAAATAAACTGAACTTTCACCATAAATATTTTAGGAGTGAATGCAAAGGACACTAACACCACCCATGCTTAATTAAGGCTTTTATCATGGAAATGTTCAACTGATGTTAACAGTGAAGTGCAGCTTGTGTAACGCACATATGTGTTCCCGAGGAAAGCCTCCCTTCCCTCCCTGCTGACAGGTCCTCAGCAGCTCTTCGTGCCACAGCTGACACTCACTTCAGATTGGCATCTCTGATCTTACATAATCTCCTTCCATTCTCCAGCCACCACCTCCGCCTCAGAGCTCAGTACAGAAAACAAGCTTTTGTCTCCAAACAAAGCCAAAACACCACATCTATCAGCAACTCTCATTTGTTTTGAATTTCTCTTTATATCCTTTTACATCGATATCAAGCATGGCCAGGACTGGTTTAATGACCTACAGCACAGAGAAGAGAAGTCCGTTGCCAAGCAGTTGTGTTTGTATAGGCTGTGGGTTTTGCTAAAGGGAAGCTATGGGTGGTGAGAGGAGGAGGAGGAGTGAGGTGAGAGGATGTGGAGAGGACAGGAGTGGCTTGGCACAAGCTACCGTTGGTGAGCATCAGGCCTCTTTGGCTAATGGATAGAGAATATTGTGTTGTATAGCAGTGCACTAAAGGGTTTTTATTGAGTGAGAGTGAAAGAGGGAAAAGGGTGATTATTATGGCTCCTGGTATAGCATAATTAGAGGAAAGCACTGTTCCACTGTCTGTGGGTGTACATATAGGGGGTAGGAGTGTTGTTTTTCTCTTTCTCAGGAGGATAAAATAGTATGCCATGCCTGGTACATTTCTGTCACACTTTTCTATATTTTCTGACTCTTCACAAAAGTTCTAACATTAGGCTGCATATAAAAGATGTGTACTGTTTCTAGAGTCCAGTAGGGGGGAATCCTGGTCACACTGGTAGCAAAAAGAAATCAGAGTTGCTGATTTGCAGACTGTATATAAAAGCTTGAAAATTGACAGCACTAAAGTGGGTTTACTTTCGTTACCTCTAATCGACCTCTGGTTGCAATAATGTATCTGATGGCTATGAGAGAATGAGCCTACTGCTAAGTGATTTGGGGTTGCTATCATTTTGATATAGTCTGTGCTTTTAACAAAAATGTAGCCAATTCTTTTTAAAGTGTCTGACAAGAACTCATTGAAAAAAAACAAGACCATCATGTTTTCCACCTTTGGCTATGTTCCTCTGCATAATTAAAAGCAGCAACCTGTCATAAATGCGTTCTTTGCAGCAAAACATTCATTAATAAACAGCAAAAACAATTCCTAAAAATACAAAATTTGAATATCACCATCTGTCAATTTAGCAAAATTTGAATGTGTAATTACATATGAAGCAGACAGAGCAACATACAGTAAAGCAGTCCTTTTTGCTCAAAGTCTAGCTCTGTTTTGTGCAAATTCTTGAGGAAAATATATGGCTTTTTAGTTGCTCCATACTCCATAATGTGGGTGTGATAGCAGTTAAGCACACATCAAGGCTTTGTTCAGGAAATAGGAAGTGAACACTTAGCGTAGTTCGGCTGTGAACGGCAAAATGATTTTCTCCTCAGAACAAAGGCATAATCATGCTGTTTCCAAATTTAGTACTCCAGCATTTCCTTTAGCAAAGAGCGCATTAACCACAAGCGCACGCGCGCACACTCCCGCATTCGTGTGCAGACACACTTTTACACGCTCTGAGCTAATTGCATACATGCATGTGTATGTTCATACACATGCTGCCATTCCCCACATCAGCTTGACTTGATTAACAGCTGCTTGTGTGTGGAACTGCTGTGCTGATGAAAGACAAGAAGCTGGTTCTTTCACTGCTGCTTGGGCATTACAAGCACAACAATTTACACAACAGTAGAACACTAAAGTTGGCCTTCATTAGAGGGATTAGGAGCCTAATATAAAACACTGTTTAAGTCTCTCATCCCAAACCCTAAACACTCTCTCAAGGGGGGCTCTTCCCTCCTACACCAACCATAACATCTCAAACTTCAAACACTCCATCTGTAACCCCAACCTCTGGGTGCTATCCCCTCTCTCATCGACCCCTATCTCAGAGTGAGGGGTTGCAGCGGGTGATGGAACCCACGTGATGGTGCAGCTGTGGAATGATTTATTGCTAGGTTAATTGTTGGGTGAGTGGAAATTGTGCCTGCAGGCTGCTAGCTTTTGTGTGATTACAGGTTCACCTGCTATTGGATTGAGCATACATTTCATTATCTTCTTAGAAGGGCTTGTGTATCCTTCTCAGCCTGTCTTTGGACAACTGAGGCCATGGAGGGAAAGGTTAGAGATCAGGGAATGGAGGCTACACTGGAGTATTGCAGCAATTAAACACAATTTGTTTTGAGCATTTCCTGCACTGACCAGCTGCACAGGGTCTGTCCACCATAAAACTGAGTGGAAATGCCCTGCAGGCCTAACAGCTATCTGATCTCTGTTTATACAATACATGTGTGAATATCAGGCCAAGACACTGAACCATCCACTGGAGTATGTGCACAATGGGTAGAAAGAGTGTAAAGGCATAGAATGAGTCAATATGGCAGTCAGATACACTGAAGCTCACTTCTGCCCAAAGACAGTGATACTGAGATGAGTTTCTGCTGCTCACCAGTGTTAGTTGAACTTTCTCTGAAATAAATGTAACAGTGTTGTACAAATATTCGACAGTCATATATAGTTTGAAAGAGCTTTTTGTGATCTTTAAATTGCAAGAAACTTATAAGAAGTACTACGTCCATAGTCTGTCTTTAGCCACAAGCATAAATTGAAACAGAAATGTCCATCTGGGCCACTGTATCCAAGACACAAAACAGTGTCTGCTCTTATGGTTTGGGGGGTTTTTTAAGGATAAATTCTAAGTTTTTCGCATCAGTTTGCTGACAGACACAATTAACTATATGTTTATGAGTACAGCATAAATACATTCTTTTTTCTATTAAATAACCTCAGAAAAAGCACTTACCTCCTCTTTAAAATGGGGAAACTTTATGCAAAGGTGCACTGGAGCCTACAGTAAATGACAAGTTTAATCTTTAGCTGTATTAGACATGTTGATTGGCATGTTTTGGTTAAGTATTTTCTTTAGGATACTAATTGTATACCATCTGTTACCCCAATAATCCACAATCAAACTTCCATCCGACTCAGTTGTTTGGTGTTGGCTAAACTTCAGTTCAATTTTCCAAAAACTTGGAACATAAAATCACAGATGTTTAAGTTACATCTTTGTGAACAGCGTGAGGTAGCTTTCAAGCAGACATAATATAAGAGAATTTGTGTAGCAGAAGTCACAAGGAGAGAGAGCGAGAGCCTTGACAGTCAGGAATGGGCTGTGGGATGCGGAATGAGAGATGGTATAATCAATCCTGGGGGATCAACCTAATGGACTGAAATCTTCTGTTTCCTGATATTAACTGCAATCAGTAATCAACCTGCACAGCAATTTTTGACCTTATAAAAACATGTTTCAATGAAGAAACTGTTAGACAAGTATGATAAACACTACCAATCTTGAAAATAAAATAAATTTTAAAAAAAAAACAGATTTAAAATACCAGAAAACAAAAAAACCCAAAAGAAAATCTTGCTCATTAACCGAGAATACAAATGAAGTAAGAAATTTATGTCAGAGTTAATTTCTGTTCTCAGCACATGAAGGCCTGAAACTGAGTATGGATGGAGGGGAACCATGGAAAATCAGCTGCCACATTTTTTAATGTGTGACTGGATTCATTTTCCCATGGCTTTTCCAGCACCACCTTGGAATCTATACCTTTTTTTTTATTAATTCCCACAATATAGGTACTGGCGGAAGTATGCAGGAAAAGGTACTCCTCTGAAAGCATGTGAGCTGTGAAGTAATCACCCAAATACGCCTTGTTAACTCGAGTCCAGTTGACACTCACTGGGCTTTTATGCAAGCTAAAAATATTTCTCCTTTTCTTTCATCTCCCCTCCTTTTTATTCTGCACGTGAGAGCTTTACTGGGTGCTGCTGGTCCATCGCCTAACTGAGCCCTACAGCCGCCCTCCTGTAAAGTAGTGGGATGCCAAACATCCCCTGATTTACAGCTTGGAGCACACGCTATGCGTTTGCTCCTATGGGCTATAAAAGGCAAATGAGAGCGAGATGTCCAGATCCCACTTGCTATATTAACCTAAATTCTTTCCAATAGAGTAGAGTGGTTGCATGAACTGACTATTACCACATGCTGAAAAGAGGAAAACCTTCCAGGCCCCAACAGAGAGCTCACGTGAAGGGCGGATGAAGGGAAGGGTCTGATAAAATCAGCTGCTGACCTTCTCTTGCATACTAGGGCAGTCAATAACATGCCTTTTCTCCTACACAACCCTGCTCCACAGCCTTGTCTGGCCTCAGACTCGTTTTACTCTCTGAAATATGACAAATATCACAAGAAACTCAGTGTCGGGATGTGAGGATTTTCTATTTTGCTTTTGTTTATCATTTCTAACTTAATTTTTGAGGGTTTTGGACTGATATTCTGAAAAATCAGATCATCTCAAGATGCCACCTTGAGACTTTCTGATAATATTTAAATTGAGATGTAAATGATGAATCCAAAAAACCCAGTGCAATCTGGCAAGAAATCAAAGAGGCATGTAATGTTTAGAACTAAACCTAAACAAGACCGAGAAGAATACAAACTCCAAGCTTTACTAAGTCTTAGCCTAAATAAAGAGTCGGGATTGCCAAGTTATTGCAATTCATCATCAGAGGAACACGACTGTCTCTGTCAGATTCTGCAGCAACATTTCACTCGTGACCGAAGTTCTGGTCTGGCTGACAGCGTCATCCATTGACCCATGCTGCTAACACGGCTCAGGATCAGGAGACTAGCAGAGCCAATAGAAATCCAAGGTAACATGAAAGGGGATGAATCTATCAAGTTCACATACTTCTCTGAATTCCAGGACCTTTTGACCAGTGTGAGCATGTCCTTGTTGAGGTTGGCTCCAGGACCCTCAACTGCCTTTACCCCAGTCGTTCCTCTCAGGATTAGCTTTGCTATGATTTGGCGCTGATTCTCACTGGCCTCTGGAATGCGACGGATGACGGATCTATTTTCCTACATTGTTTCACCTGCTCTAAATGGAACCACATGCTGCACAAGACCGCCTCTCCTTTGTCTGTAATTGGAAGCACATGCACTCTGAAGTCAAAAGTAAAGCGAAGCCGACACAGCCGACAAGGCTCCCTTCCTCTGCTCCCGCCCCACATCCCCTCCCTTTGGGTCTCGGGTGCCACTTTTTGGTCCAGGCCAAGTGGGAGAGCACTTATTGAACTAACTGACCTGGCATTACACGTCAGACTCAGTTCAGTGGGACGACTGTATCACATGTCCTTTGTGGCACTCGAACCTAAGACTTAAATGTGAGTGACAGTTACGAGTTTGCTGAGGAGGGAGACCTTGACATTGGGTCTGACATGTTTTCAGAACACAAGCAGCATACTGTACTATTCATTGGCTACGGTCTGTGATGTCTAAACGGGACAGGCCATGGATGCAAGAAACAAGCATCATCAGCTCTTACATAATGTCTTTGTGTCAGAACAGGATTGCATAAGAGAGGAATTTATGATATTTGCTGAAATCAAAAGTCACAATGATGCAGCATATCTATCACAAATGTAAGGGGACAAAAACAGCACTCTGTATTGCACATAAAGCTCTTTGGCAAGTCTAAAGCCAGGTTTTTTTTAATGATTTAAAAATAAATAGCTCCAACACAAGGAATAGACAAATATATAGATTCAAATTATTGGCACCTTTGCAAAAACATGAAGGTTTAAAAATGAAGGTTTAAATATTTTCCTCCTTCACACAAAATCACAAAGGTCTGCAGACAGCACTGTGACTATTCCAACTTCAGTTGGATGTTTAACACTAAGTTGAAAGAACTGCTTTCACACCTCACCATCTCAGGTTGAGATTTGCCTCCAATATTTGGAATATTACAGGAGAACATAAGGCCTTGACAGGGATTTTTAAAAAGAATCAAAGACCAGGTAGCTGTTCGCCCGGCCCCCATTTTAGAGTTTAAAACTTAACATAATAAAAAACTTTGAAATTCTAGATTGATCTTAAAACTGGCTGTATACACTTCAGGTTAAACTCGGGGGTATGTAATTGGCCTCACTGCCCTGAAAGTTGGTACGACAC
>NW_024582465.1:283293-289427 GCF_018398535.1 Haplochromis burtoni
CAGTAATTTGCACCCTGTTGCATGTACTGGGCTTGTTTAGCAACTTTGGTGCCAAGATTAGTGCAAACCTCTCAATTTAAATGAATAAGATTGTTAGAACTGATAGCTGGCTTTAATGATTTTGTCTCTTTGTAGATCTCAAAGAAGCTGCAGAGGCCTTGAGGGCGGGAAGACATACCTCTCATTTTTCATGGCTATTGCAGAGGGAAAGATTTTAGACAAAAGTACTGTGAGAGTGCACAAGATTTTTGCTGCTGTTGCCACAATTGAAGCTAACGCTGTGCAGCAGTGACATCTACTGGTAAAAAGGATGAATTACAAATACAATTTCAAATAGGTGGCAAAGTAATATTTTTTTGTCTGAATAATATTTCAGCAGTGCCAAAACAGTGCATAATATTTAATCGAATAGGGCTGTTTACTGCATTTGTCCTTTGAGATAAGGGAGACCTTGAAAGGAGACAAGTCTAATGGACCATTTTACTAATAAATCACTGTCTTAGTTTTTATTGAGGATCACAAAAAAACAGTCAAAGAAAGAAAAGGAAGCACACCCTCTTTAAAATTCTAAGGTTTTATATATCAGGACAAGTGTGAGGACCTCAGTTAAAGAAGACGTTTTTGCAGCTTCCTGGAACATTCAGGAGTTCGTTAACACAGTGCCAAGGAGGAAAACAGCAGGAATGACTTTAAGCAACCAACTGCTGCTCTCCATCAGTCTTATAGGGTTATAAGGTGATTTTCAAACAATTTGAAGTCCATCATTCTACAGTGAGAAAGATTATTCACACTCGAAGAACATTCAGAACAACTGCAAACGTTGCCAGGAGCAGACAGCTGAGCAAATTCACCCCAAGGTCAGACCATGCAATGCAACAAATGAAACCAAATGAAACTGCAAAAAAAAAGAAAAATATCAAAGGCTACATCTCAGTTTCTACAGGCTTGCTCTCCCTGGTGGCCCTATACACATCTTAAGATATCCTTTCTTCATGAATTTGTTTATAACATACTGTACTATGTCCATCGTCTATGCCATGAGCCAAAATAGTTGTAACAACGAACCAATGTTTGGTCCTGTGCAGTTGCTCAGTGGCCATGAGAACAAAAAATGGTCAAATTAAGTATACTTAAAAAACACTTGATTTTCAAGTGTGCCATTGATGCTGTTGCTATCCTCTACTGCCCTGCTGTGCAAAGCACAAAGAAAATGGAGAGGCTGTTGCGGCAAAATTAAATTAACACTGTTAGGTCCAGGGTTAGGTCTGATGCTAGCCTTATGCGCTTTAGAAAAATTTAAAAAGTGACATTTTTGGAATAAATGTCAATAGTTTTTGTGTGTCACTTAGTGCTCTATGATTGCCAAGGCAAAAAGGATATATTTTGATACCACAAGGTTAGACTTTAGGCATGTTAGAGTTGCAGTTGGGTTGCAGTTTAGAAGTTGCGATTATGATTTGTCAGAGGTATTTCTTTTAATATTCACAATATATCAAAAATGCATTTTGAATTTCTCTTTGATATTTGGGCTGATTGGGGCCCAATGAATGTAAAAACAAAGAATTACCAGATTTTTTTTTTCACCTTATTTTTGTTTTTAAGAAAAATAAGAGCCACAAATGAGGATACTCATTTAAAATTTTGATAGAACAGTGGCAGTATAATGTCCTCGTCAGTGGATATCAGGCCCTTGTAGAGCAAAATTGAGTATTTTGGTCTAAATAACCCAAAATGTGATGTCCACATATGTGGATGCCAGGTCCTAGGCGGATAATAATTCCTTTTTTAAACAAGCAAGTAGGTGTGAGTAATTATGCTATGAAGTGAAAGGCAGACGCCAGTGTTTACTAAAAAATGTAAGCTTGAGAAAGAACAGCTGCTATTTCATGGTGGGCCAGATGCACAGATGATATGATTAAGGACCTGCTCTCAATCACGTACCTCTCACTGTTCACACAGAGTCAGATCTCTATCTGTGCATGATGCATATACATGATTACCTCAACACAAAGACGGGAGCAATTTTGTTCAAACCTTTTTGTTGTGTTTGATGTTGGTGTTCTGTTGAGTGGGACGTTTCACTCAGCTTGTTCACTTATATTACCAAATACAGACTACGGTATTTTTTTTCTCCTGTCTCTCATGGTGCCTAGTCTTGTAGGTGGCCTTGCTTTTAATTGTCAGTGCTGAGATTTCTCTGACTGAAATTCTAGTCTCAGAACAATTTAAGTACTGAATAGATTTTTTTTATTTGATTTTGTTCATCTTAAAGTTAAAAAATGCAAGGTAATTAGTCTGTGACGTAACACAAAGGACACATTTTTCAATAGACAGAGTTCGAAAGTTCAGTAAATACTAGAACTTATCATTTTTGCCCTTTGTAATTTGGAAGAAATAACTCTTTAGCAGAGCTTGTGTAACAAAGTATTTCAGCTAACACTGCATGTCACAGAGAACCACATCTGCTTCTTTGGGATGTTTTATATGTGCATGAAGGCTATTATGTATATGACAATATATGAGAAAAATGGAATATATGATAAAAAAAAAAAACAATTTCATATGTGAGTCAGTCCTATATGCTGCAGATATATGTCCCTTGATTACTTATTAGGGAAGTTCTGTTTTTTTCTTTTTCACGCACAGCTTATATTTTCTAGTTTCTGCACCAGGAGCAGAACATGATATGTGATCAGTGGAGAGGCTCAAACTGTTTTCATGCAGTAAAAGAGGGGACAGTGAACCCAGCCTGCTCCTCTTTACCTCTCCCCATGCGATCTCAGCACAGCCAATTATCAAGATGAACTTGCAATTGATCTTATTGCACAAAGGCCCACGGCAGTTAGCAAATCTTATTCTATTTCTTCATGCAGTCTGGAATATTTACTAAGAGAACTTTTAATCCCTCAAGTCTGAAGCCTATTGATTACAGGAGGCAGATACGTTCAAGCAAAGACCACAATCAATAAACACAGCTGTGTGCGGACGATATAAAAGTCTTTAATTGTTGATAATTCAATCAGAAAATTGTGGATTTGTTGCACAGAGGCAGTCACATTTTTTTAATCTTCAGCATCATTGATAGATTAGGTTTAGAAAGGAGTGATGAGTAAATATTATTTTTTGCGTGAAAGACAGGCATGATAAATATCCCATAAAATGTTTTTTAAGCATAGAACATCATTGAACAACCCAAGAACCTCACTTATTACCTCTTGATTCATAAAATTTTACAGTGGTCAAAACCATGAAGTGACATTGGTGGGGGGGGTGGAGGGTTTTCTATGACTACTTTAGGTCTTTTCTAGTGTTGGAATAAATAAATTATTTAACAGCTACTTTGACTCCAGGTGGTGTCCAGAATTTTCAGCATCATTATACAACTAAACCGTAAGAATTTTATTTAATACACAAAAGGAATAGTATTACAGTTTGAAGAAAGGCATTTCAGTCCTTTCTTGCTTGTATCAACAGACGTGTCCTTTTAAATCTTACTTTTGATGTTACATGTTAAATGGTGACCTTTAAAGATAGGCTGTTTCCCTGTTTCCAAAGTTTACGCTAAGCTAACAGGTTGCTGGTAGCTAGCTTTGCTTAGCATTTAACATCCATAGCAGTTCCTCCCCCCAAAAATCTTCTATAAGCACAGCCCACCCCTACTACATTCAACACGCTGTACTGCAGCAACTACAGCAGCATTTTAATGTAGAGGACATCAGACGGTTATATTCATCCACATTCTGCCCCCTTGTCCCTGTTAAGCTAACTGAATAGGGCAAAGGCAGTGACATTCATCATATACAGGAGGAACAACCATAAAGGGCAACGTGAGGCTGATAGAAGAGGGAGAGGCAGGCAGCACAACACGCAGTAAAAGCCAAAGGCCACCGGTGGGGACAGCAGTAGGGAAAAAATGTAGACATCAAAGAAAAGGGACAGCAAAAATGCAACGTCTCAGGTGGGTTTGCTGATCAAATTTGTGATCTGGCACTGTAGGCACACTTCAGCTCCTTTTATTATTTGCCATTAACTACAAAGTACATGAAGCAGCTCTTTGTATCTGCAGTATAATCTGTCTCTACAACAGGTGAACAATGCACACACTACAACAATGTGAGTAGACAAATGGCTCGCAATTAAAAGACACTACACGAAATCCCTTGGTATCAGCTCGACTGATAACTGGCGACGCAGCTTGGCAGCTAGTGGGCGTCGATGTGAAGCGCCACCCGCAAGAAAAACTGATAAAACAGTAAACAGTAAGCTTGTGTGCTGGCAGGGTGAAACAAGTCCTCATTTTTATGAGGCTGGTCAGTTGAGGCCGTCAGTGCTACACAGACAGGCGTATAAAGAGCTTTGTGTAGCTCAGACAGAACATCTCTTGAATCTCAAGTGTTTAAAGTTGGCCTAGTTCCACCCTCCCCTAAAGTCTTGGTCAGTGGAAGATGTTGTACATTCATTAGAGGAGAGAACTGTCAAGAGTCTGGCTGACAAATGACCTTAGACCTTAATGCTCGACCAGCTGTAATGTGTTTTTTCTTTTCTGGGAACATCGTAGTGCTTGATGAGGTTTTACTGTTAAAGTATAAGGCTGATTATATTGTGTATTTTTTTCTCGAGGTCAACAAACTTCACAAATGGACCGATCCCAACAACGAATTGATCTACTAATGCACCATCTATTAGAATTCATTTGTTCCTGCAATGCCCAAGTTCTTTAAAAAGAAATCTCTTAACAATATGGTGGAGAAACACATAGACCCTGCCTACACTTGATTATAAATTGCACCTTCTGCGATCAAATTACACACGGACAGTGCTAAAGATAAAGAACAATCAATATCATGCAATCTGATCCACTTACTCAAAGCGCTTTCTGTGTTGGTTTGAGCCACATATTTATTGTAAGGTCAATGCTTTCATTTTCTGAATTGCCTAAAACAAGAAACAACCTGGAAAATTGTTATGAAGCATTGTCCTTGTTGCAGACAGAACATTTCCTTCATTTTGTCTCACAAATTACAATATCAATAGCCGGAATAACTCGTACACAAATATTAGTTTTCGTTCTCTTTGCTAACCTAAAGTAAATCTGGCACTTGAGTGGCAATGAAACATCTGTGTTCAACAGTAGCAAAGACAGCTGGAGACACATGATTGTCACAGATTCGCAGATATAAAACAGCAACGTGTCTCTGTAGTCCAATCTTGATCCAATCGCCTGAGAAGCATTTTAGCATTAAGTGTGAACAGGGTCACAGAGTTTATCTCAACCTTAGAGTTAGACACAAGAATCTTTGATTTCATTTTTTTTCCCATTAGGACTTGTTGACAGTCTAAAAAAATACATAATAACACATTTCATATAAAGATAACAAAAAGCAAACAAACATAAAACAACTATGCTTATACAGTATAAAGGAGAATTATAATAAATTCAATGGAGTTGCTACAACGGCAGTTTCACAAAAGAGAAAAGAATTCACTTTTTTGGGCGGCTGTCTCTATTCTTCACATTTTTTTGTTATTTTTATTTTTATTTTTTTTGCAAATGAATATGAAATATTAAGACGTGTTTTTTTTTTCTCCTTTTTCAGTTGAGTGTAACATACATGGATGTTGTGAGATTTGAAGAAACTGTGTCAGTTCTGCATCTGGAGCGAAATTATTATAAGAATTATGTGAATGAGCCAAAGGCAGTATAAACAGGGGGAACAGGAAAATACAATCCTGCAGACAATTGAGAAGGACGCAAAGAGAGAGAGAGAGAGAGAGACGGGTGGACGGGGAGAGCTCCTCTAAGTATCATGACTCATATGCTGTGGTTACATAATCAGTCTGGGGCCAAGATAAGTGATAACATCAGGTACGACCTGCCTGCTGCACTCGGGACATTTAGGAACATCATCTGTGAAACCCTCGACTTGACTCGTCGCTGTTATTAACATTTAGAGCCATTGTTAAAATCAGTGTCATTTCAGACTTTTCTGTTGCAGCAGCAGGACCCTGATTGCAATCAGCACTATTTTCAACAACACTGAGATGTTCCATTATTATACATTAACAGGAATGTGTTTGCTGCTTTTGTGTGTGTGTGTGTGTGTGTGTGTGTGTGTGTGTGTGTGTGTGTGTGT
>NW_024582465.1:289447-350150 GCF_018398535.1 Haplochromis burtoni
GTGTGTGTGTGTGTGTGTGTGTGTGTGTGTGTGTGTGTGTGTGTGAGTGAAACTCTGGTTTATCTCTGTCTCTCTATAACTCTATCCCTGCCACACAATGAATCATTGATGGCGTTTTAGAGAAATAACTGAGCAGTGATTATTATTGCAGAGGGCTGTTGGGAGTGTGTCAGCCCCCACCCAGTTATTTAGTAAGTTGGCTGGATCATCTGTCTCCTCCTGAGAAAGAGAAATTTCCAGTGAATTGACCGAGAAATCCAGATGACTGTCGATAAGACCGGTGCCGCTGTCCATAGCTGCTAGTCCCAGATTGAGTGCTTTCCTAGTATTTGCAAAGTAAAGGGCGATGATACAATCCCTTTGCAGGCCTCTGATGTGCAACTCTGTTTCACTTTGCCACCCATTACTCTGTGAGGGAACATCCCCCCAGCCCCTGCAGGCCGTCCACATCTTCGTAGAGTACTAGTGCCTGAGACTTTATTCAGTCTGTGGTGGGGCAGAATCAGAGGGCTTACATGCTCTTTGCTTGTAATGTGACTGTTTGTACGTGAATTAATATGCAGGATCCTGTCGAGATGAGAGAAAAAAATGGAGTCAGCGGCCTTCACGTGAGTCTTTTGCACTGAATAAGCAATGTTAAAAGCCGAACAAACAGGCTTCATATTTCAGGTACCTCTTGTGCGTTTCCTTGAATGGTTGCTAGTCTGCAAGAAGGAAGAAACAACTGAGTCAGTGTTCAGATATTTATAGGACAATTATTTGACAAACATTTTTTTATTCTTCTCTGGTGTTTTTGTCTCACAGTCAAGACTGTGTTGAAAAACACCCACACACTCCACCCAGCAGTTTGAACATCTTGGCTTCAATAAAAACAAGAGCCAATACTTCTCATGCCAGAGGATACAAAACTGAATCAATCCATTATTATATTTAACCTCAATGAGCACAAGGACATGTATGCGAGAAGAAAGCCCTCAGGGCCGCAAAACGCAAGAGCGATGTGAGTTTACTCTAAACCCTTAATTCAGGAGGCATGGCAGTTTATCACTTATATTTCTCCATCAGAAAGTCATTTACATACATAAAGACGTTTTACTTTGTAAACAGAGAAAATGAATAACATTTAAAATATGCACAAAAATGTGGCTCTCTGTAAAGCCCATGTTGATTAAAAATACAATTTTTAGACAGAATAATTGTCGTCAACTATATTTAACTTTGCAAATATCAGTACCCTGTTGGGTATAGCAAAGTAAATGTTTCTCATTAATATTCAGTAAAAAATAAAGGTCAAATAAAACCGAAGACGCTGCTGGCGACGTGGTTCCACGTGGTGGCGTGGTTTCATGTGGTGAGATGCCTGAGAGGCTGCCAGATGTCGGCGGTATAACAGCTCACTGTTCGCCACACCGAGTTCTGCTTCTAAATGTGAGAGATTCGTGTACGTAATGCGTGCTGCAGTTCACCTTTACGTGTAGCTTTGGACTGGCTGGCAGCCACAGTCGTTAGGTCTGCTGGCAGACCTACATACACACCACCATAGTTCCTGAGAGGAGAGAGGAGGAGAGGTTTTAAAGACCAAGTAGCAATTAAAAACCATAGATGGCATTGATTTTTGTTTTAGTGGATGTTTTTAATAGCATTACCAGTATCCCATCAAACTTACAGACCTCTAAATGAAATTCATTTATCATTTTATTCATTTATTTTTTGAGTTATTGTTCATTTACTTGTTTAAACCTTGCACTTTATTATGAGAATGCTGCAAAACAAACTATTTGACATTTTTGCGATCAAAAATTTCAAGTATATTTCATTTCAAGTATAGCCGTCTTAGCAAAGTGCACTCAAGGGTGCTGCAAAGTACCTTCTTTTCTCATCTTCTGCTGAGGGATCTTCTGTCCTGATTGAGAGAATGGGCACAGGTCAGGTCATGTGGGAGCAGAGAGGAAATAAAAAAAATCACAAATATACAAAATAGAGAGAAAGTGCAAACATTGTTCTTTTGCTTAGCCTCAGAAATCTTCAGTATGCTGCTCAAGCCCTGTAGGGAATACTTCTCTGTCAGGAACTTCTATAGACCAAACCTCCAGTTTTATTTCAGGCCTGCTGAACAACAAACTTAAAGTGGTCTCAGGTTTGATGTGGGGGCTGATCATTAAGATCAAACATGGTAACAACATGAAGCCGATGTGAAGGTTTATTCACTGTGTGCACTATCCCTATGCAAGCCAAGCTGTATCACACTTTTCAGTTTTGTGAGTATATTATTCCCTTAACAGTGTGTCTTGCTCTGTGAGTGTGTGTGCATGAGCTTTTGTGTGGTAGTTTGCTGTGTAGTACAGACATAGATAGCTGTGATTAGCTTCACTGAGTCAATGCTTTACTGTCAGCTCTCAGGGGTCCTGTGCTGGCTGTTCAGATGGTTATGAAGTGGAATACACACACACTTACACACACAAACACAAACTACAATAAAGCACAAACACACATACACAGTGTTTCCAGGAAATGCTTTGGAAAAAGCTGCCCCTCCCAAAGCTTTTTACTGTATTCTAGATAGCAAAGAAAAGTATATCTTCTGTATTTCAATTAGAATAAAAAAAAAAAGAAAAAACAAAGAACAGAACACAAAACTATTTGGGAGCCAAAATAAATTATTTTTAACCAAAAGTATATACAACAAAAGCAGAGTGGTTAGTCTGAAATTAAAATATTTCTGTCACTGTCAACTGGGACAATCCACTACGCAGGAGTATTAGGGCCACATTAGAGGGAAAAATCATTTTAAGAATAAAGTCGTAATTCTATTTTGAGAAAAAAAAGTCCAGATTACAGTTATTGTTTGACGACAAACTGTCAAATGTGCTATAAACCTCTACAAAATGCCTTGTGTAAATGACCTAATGAAACAAACTGATCAGCTGTCTTGTGATACAACGTGCATCCTCTTTATTGCACAACGGTGTAACCAACCATACTTTACATTATGCTGCCTAAGATTTTGTTAACTGTTCATCTTTGACTGTAGGAGGAACCCACACAAAAACAGGGAGAACATGTGAAGTCAACACAAAAGGCTCCAGCCAGATGGCAGAGTCAATCTCAGGACCTTATTGTTGTGAGACAACATTGCTAACTACCACACCACTGTGGTGCCCAACTTCACATGTCACATGTAAATCTCCAAAGGTTGATTCTGTTCATCTGGACGTAGCATTTTCAGTGGGAGACACGCTTTGTCACTCATCCAAGTGACTTCTTCAGTCTCAGCTGACTGCAGGGTTCCCTAATCTTATAAACAGTCAGCTGAGACTGAAGAAGTCACTTGGATGAGTGACAAAGCGTGTCTCCCACTGAAAACGCTACGTCCAGATGAACAGAATCAACCTTTGGAAATTTTCTTACCTGGAAGATTGAGCATGCATCAAGACACATGTAAATTAAAAAATGTTAACAATGATGATCTTTACTGTCAAACCCTTGCATATTTACCATTGTTAAATGACCCTAAGTGTCAGTGTTAATATACAGCATTGAGGTATAAAGCTAATTTTGTACAGTGTAAAATTTGATGCAAACCTTCAAGGCCTGGAGCCTGCAGAGTTTTAGAAATACTTTAAATAATTAGAAAATGGCTTAAGTACTTACACATCTTTGGAGACTTCTGCTGGCCCTGAGAACAGATGACAAGCCAGAAGTTAATTTCATTCCATTATGAAATGTACAAGTGGTCAAAGCAGGTGTGTTTCACCAAACTGATAATTAATTTCTTTGCATTTACGATCAGTGAACTGCACAGCAGGTTTTTAATCAACAGTCACTGAATTTGAACTACACATTCACTGAGCACTTTATTAGGAACACCTATGCACCAGCGTCATTCATACATCATTCTCCAATCTGTCAGTCTTGCTGCAAGAGTGCAGTGCAATGTCTCAAGGGTAAAAATCCATGCACCCAATGTGCTACAATGTATTGATTCCTTTATGCTCCCATAAAGTATGACAGAACACCACATCACAAACATTGTCTCACACTGGTCTCATGACAAGTCTGGTGGACCTGAGAGTATCTCAAGTCAGCAGATCTGCATTCAGCATAACACTGCTAATATGTCCAGTAGCACAAAGGGAGCATGAATGTGCAGCTGACGATTCTACAAGAGTGATGTAATGCAAATATGTCATTCGAGGAATCCACGCCACAAAGAATAGAGGCTGTTTTGTGAGCAAAACAAGGCCTTGCCTAGTATACTGGCAACTGTATTTTTAGATACTTCAATGCGCATAAATAATGCCTACACTACTTCTGTATCTGCCACACTTATCAGACTTACCTTACAAAAATTCAACACTTTATTGGCTTCTTTAATTGCTAGGGTGACGAAAGTGAACCGTTAACTGGCAATATTTTCGGAAGGTGTAGAACGAACCCCTCCCAGTGTAATTATCACGTGCGGTTTCGACAAACGTGAAATTCAACCAGGCATTACAATTGTTATTTGTTGAAGCTGAATGAACTGGTCAAAGATACTCACTCAACATATTTTTGACTTCCACTCAAATTCATATGCAAATTGTGACAAATAGAAATGCCTAATATGATCAAATAGAGGTGATGACTGGTGAACTTCTGTGACCTTATAATGTTCTGTAAAAATGCTTTTCTGGCCATTACTCAGGACCATAATTCAGCAACAGAAGATGTGATATTGGCCTTATTTCACATTTAGTCGGATACTGAATTGGTGACACTAATCTTTGGTGCTCACAATAATATTCACAACATCACTGCAAGCTGGTGTTTTATTTATTTACTTACTGAAATCTTTTTGTGGAGGTAGTTGCACACCACCTCAAAGACTTAGTGACCAAAGTTATAACTAATGCTGGATTTATTCATTCATTTTTTATAACGGCAAATACACAGCATGAACATTCCCAATTTAACAGCATTTACAGCCTATGTTTGAGATGCCTGTGATTCTCATAGCCTTTAAATGAGCTGTTCCAGAAACCAGTTTGGGATGATCTGAGCTTTGTGACATGGCACGTGTACCGGTTGATAACAACCATCGTGATGACTTGATCTACAAAGAGGAACATATTGTAAAATAACTTTGGACATACACTGTATGATGCCTCAGTTGCAGATACCCACTGAGCTCATCTCCATGCTGTTTGACTCTTTTATAGACCGACAACACTTTGTGCTTTGCCAAACTGCAGGCAGTCAACTGAGCTTGATTTGAATTGCAATAACATCATAATGCATTCTGCAGGAGGATAATCTGACTTTTTTCTTGAATGTACAGTCGCACTTTGACAACAGCGGTGGAACAAAAGCCTCAGTTGCGTCCTCCAATTGCTTTTTCATGTTATACCTTATTTTATAAGAGTAGAAATGTACCTTGAAAAGAACACCACAAGAATCACTTGCAATAGTAGAAAATTGGATAATCTACATTACACACAAATAGGCAACAGCACATTTTATCCTCGTAGAGGGAATGCTGACATGACACAGGGGCCTATTCAGTGGCCTGACAAAAGCTCATTCATATCCAAGGCAGCACATCAGGGTGCATAAAACTAGGGACAGGCAATGTGATATAGAACCACTAAAGCCGTCATTTTGAGTTTTGTAAGCAAAATAACAGCTGCACATCAGAGTTCTTAAACTTTATACCTGAAAATGTGCATTTGTAGGTTTGACGTTGTCCCTCACTAAAATCAAAGCAAAGCAAAGTTAATTTTATTGAACTTAATGTTCTCTGTGATGAATACTTGCAGGCTAACGTTCCAGTTACAGGTATATGTGTGTATATATGCAACTTATCACTAACAGAACAAATTATAGGGACAAAATAATTGTTCATAGATTGAAATAATAGGAAATGTAAAGAAGAAATGCTTTTATCTTTATTTACAGAAAGCGAAACACTTGATTCTGACCTGGTGTCAGCCTCTATGGACAAATGAGTACAGCCACTAGTCGAAATTGCTAGTGTACTAATTAGGTACCTGCAAACACACACGCACATTTGCAGAAGCACAAACACACACCGTGCTTTAATAGGTAGTGGTGGGTGAGGTAATCCTGCAGATACTTCAGGAAAATAGTTACCTCAATTTGACTCTGGAGCCCAGAGATTTACTTCGCGAAACTTGAAACATGTCTAAAATCAGCCTACATCGACTAAGAAAGGTGTTTTATGAGGAAAATAACAAACGGAAAAGCACTATAGCCCAGTGAGAGTTGGTAAAATCACGCGATACAGGATTTTTTTTTCCCATTCAAATATGTCCTCCAGGCTTTATGAATGAACCTGGCTGTTGATTAGGCATTTTTAGTGCCGCCTGCTTATAGGGCACAACCAACATCAGTCAAGCGGGAAGACAAAGATGGATGGATGTCAGTGAAATTGCTTGTCTTCCATCCTCAGTGAACCCTTTCAAACAAGCACTAAGATGCTAAGAGAGAAGCTGCTCACTTAGATGTTAACGCCACATTTATGGTGTCAGGAGCCGCGATCTGCATCAAAGCGGCGCATTCTTGAGACCCAGGTGCCTCAGACATGGGAGATCCTTCGTGATCGATCTGCCACCCATGGCTTCGAGAGACCACCACGGGCATACACACACACAACCCCGCCCCCAAACAAACACACACACACATTCTTTTAAACGCAAGGGCAACCCCGACACACTTCATTGACATTCAAGACATCTTCTCCCATCGCTGCAGATACAGTGGCAACTCTTTCTTTCAAACCCCCTCGCCCACCTCACACACACACACGCTCACCCAGTATCGCACACACAAACGGATGTACACAGAGATTCCTGAAACACTCACCCCCTCCTGTGGTGCTGGTGGCTGAGGAATTGCCACAACCCATTTTGCATCGATGCAGCCACCGTCCAAGCTGAGCGGACACGTTTAATGAGTGGATGGACGGGGAGGACAGGAGGGGAATGTACAACACATTGGGAGAAGAGGGGAAAGTGGGCAGGAGAGGTGACAGAGGCACAAAGGGAGGGAAGGTCAAAGGAAATGCCTAGCAGGGACCTCCATTGGTTGTATCCCCTCCCCTGTCTTCAACCCTTGCGCCTGCCTAATGCGATGCAATGAAGAGCTCAGAGTGAAGTGACAGCATGGCGAGAGAGGCTTTTATACACACACACCACACTCACTGACAAGAGAGAACGAGGGAGAGGGGGGAATGAGGGGGGAGAGAGAGAGAAAGATGCTTTACCCTCACATGATTTGCTCTTTTCCTCCACCCTGACAAGGTTGCCCGGGAAACCAGGGGAAAAGGGGCGGAGGGTGGAGTGAGAGCCAACCAATAAGGAGCTTCCTTTATATATAAAGGTGTAAAATAAAAAACTGGAATACATTGAATGGCATCAATATATCAGCATGTTTGTGTGGCATACTGTAAAATTCCCAAAGTGCTCTGTGTATGCTAAAATATAGAGAAGCAATACTTGTGCTTTTTTTACAGAGGCGACACACACGTTCATGCTCACTCGTGACCTAAAGCTTATACACTTGAGCTGCTGGCAATCAGTGAGAATGAGAATAAGGAAAAACCTTGGACAGTGAACAAGTGGAACCACAAAGGGTCGTGCATAGGCCTCTTTATAGCCCCGAGTGATTCTCAGAGCATCTCTGTTCTTCATTTCACTCACGATGTATGCACTTAAAATGCAAGAACAGTCACATGAGTAGAGTATGATGGCAAGAAGCATTACATTAGCACTCTGCACCAGTCAAACCAATTCACACTTTCTGTTAGCGGTGTTATCTATATTATAATGGGAGTCGAGATGTTTAAAATTCAAATGAGAAGTTCCCAGAGGAAAAAAAAGACATCATGAATTCCCTTTCTGTTTTATGCTAGATGGACTCATTTCCAAAGGCCCTTAAACAGGCCTGAGATGCTTCTTATGTGTAGATGAATTGATGTGTGAGACTAATTTTATTCAAATTTCTCATATACAATTACAAGTGTCTAGAACAATAAGAAGACTTTGTGTGAAGTAAAGTCAGTCTTAAACTGTTGTGCACAATCCATTGCAATCTGAAGTAAAATACATTATAAGAAAAATGCTTTTTTGCCTCATGCTTGCTTTTTATGTGCGCTGTGAGAGGACTGGTGACACTGCCATCTGTCAGTTCATTGTAAAACTGGCAGCTGGTTAGCTTAACACACTGACTGAAAACGGGAGGAAACAACTATACTGGGGCTCTATCCAAAGGTGGGCTGCAAAAATCAGCTTTGGACCTGATTCACCTCCTTACACAGCAAGAGCTGATGGCGTTTGTGAGGACGCAGGGCGTAAGAGATCCCGGGGAAGTCAGCAGTCACTTGGAATGGTTTGCTGCTACCACAATGAAGGAGTGCAGAATGCCACGGAGCCCCCCCACAGCAGCTTCCACCTGCTTGGATGTACTTCCAAGCTTTGGTGAGCTACTATCAGTTGCAGCTCAGATTGTGCTAATGAACAACTTTTCTCTCTAAAAGATCATCTTTCTGTACCTGTCACTGTTAGCCACCCACACAGAGAATCATAAAAAAGTGACCTTGAGTGGTAAAGCATCTGCATGAAATTCACCACATCCAGTCTTTGTGGCACACAAGAGCAGGACAGAAGGCACATTTTAAACGTCTGGGGGTGAACTGTCAGAAAAGGTCTCAACACAATCTGATCAAGAGATCATCATGGATGGTTGACCTTAGGCCATGTAAATAAGTAAGCATTGTCTAGTTATATTGCAGTGTTCAAGATCAAAAGTCACAAAATAAGACATAACAATTAAAACAGTATAAACTGATTAAACTAATTAAAGGTGATTGCGGGCAGGTGGGTCCTAATCTCCTCTTGTCTTTAACTTAGATCTAGGTGCAGCCAGCAAGCTGATCTCAGAGACCTAGCAATTGCATGTGGATGATGTAGAAGAAATAAATAAATCCAAATCCAGGACATCTGATTATGAAGCGTTCTAAATGTGATAACCAAAACTGAACCCTAAATTTTACCAGCATGAAGAAGATCAAATCGGCGTCACAATGGACCTTATAGAGGACCCGGTGAGTAGTTTCGTAGTAACATTGAGAACCGATTCAGGAATAATTTCCTCAGGCAAAGCAATAATGAATTACATTAATCGAGGTGTGAGAAACAAAAGAATAAACGGCCATTTCCAAATCACACTGAGACACAATATATGTGTCAATCAGTGAGACACAATATATATTAACACCCAGGCGTTAGCTAAGCAATCTGCTTTCTTAACAGCTGTTTTAAATGTATATGAAAGGATCTATATGACTAGTCTGTGGGATTATATGGTTACTGGGCAGAGGTACGAGTTGAAAGCAGAGGATCTTCTGGATAAAAATGCGTCAGTATTTCAAAAGATGTCTGTCATCCCCTTTATGTTTGTAGAAGAAGTTCTAAAAGTTTTGGTGCTCATCTGACTTTTGCTTTGGCACCTTGACAAGGTTTATAACTGCATTATCTGTGAGAGAGGTTGACAGAGGGATAGTGATCACACATCATGAACATGAGTGTAATTATTTTATATCAACAAGACTGAGATATTCTCAGTCTATTTTGCATTTACACTTTGTACTTAGCACTATTTAGGAACTGTTAGAAGGCTAACATGCTAAAATTAGAATGACTTAGTATGGCTTTTAAGGTATGTTTTGACTAGGTGGGCTTTACTTTAGCCCTAGAAAAGCAAAAATTATTAACTGTACGCCAGATAATCAGTGGCAATGCAGCTTGCCCCTTTCAGGGTGGTCTTTGGTTAGCTGAATCACTCTTTCATTTAAAAGAGGCTATCCAGACATTATCCATTGCTGTTTTACCAGACTTCAAGCATAGTTCATTATCAAAGTTAGAGCTGAAAAGCTATGTCTGATTTACAGCCACAACTACACCAATTAAACAAGGCAAGTCCACTGGGGAGCGAAGAATGATCTCCCACTCAGGCTGCCTGGAAGCTTGATGAAGAGGCTGTGCTTGTCACAGCTTGCCTAGATTATCGAGGCAAAACACAACATGACATGGCCATCCTAACAAGTCAACAAGACAGTTATTCACATTGGAAAAAAATGTAAAATACTACATGAGTGCATATTACATGCTGTCTTCTTACTGTGCCACAGCCTAATATAGCTGGATTTGTTTTAGGTTTTTAAGTTTTAGGGCTGATGTTAATACAGATTTTTACAGAGAGAAAAAAAAATAGTGAGTACTCTCATATTCATTATATCAAAGTTATATAAAGGTTTAATTTTGCAAAGGTTTATTTCTCAAACTACCTGTTAGGACAAAACAGTACATATGTTTTAGTTGTTTTTGTTTTACTTTGTATAGCCTTTTGCAGTAAGTGCGATTTAATTAGAGAGCCAGAAACTCAGCACATCACATGCTCAGCCAATTTGTCAGTTGCGATTGATGCAAATCAAGACAAGAGCTTCTGGTCCTGATTACTTACCAGACTAAAATGTAATTTTAAAAGGTTTGTGCAACTTATCACCATCCATCGGTCTACATCCATTTATCTCTCAATAAATACTAACTGCTGCCTCATATCAATCAATAATCTTTTTGTTTTGTGCTTGTTTTTTGTTGTTTCACAAAGTAAAGGAACATTTTATTTTGTCATGAGTGGAGTGAGCTTTTCCAGGGTAATAGTGCCACTAAATGGATTGATGAGTATAAATTTTATAGAAATGTTATGTTATCTATACCCAGCTGAGCATCTATGGAAGACATTGGTCCAATAAATCAGACAGTGCCTTCTCCCAACACTTAAACAGGACTCCAGTAGAATTCAGTGGCGCACTAATGTTTTTCTACTGGCACATGATGATCCATCCAGAGGTTGGTGGATGGGATAGGTATCAGATTGATACTTTGTTCCTATCCTCTAAGTTCGAGCATAATGAATTGGGATACATTATTTATGTTTTGTTTGGTTTTTTCTTTGGGGTTTTTTTTTTTTTTGGAAATGAAAAAAATATCCACTATGAAAAATGTCTGAACCCTTTTGTGTTGACTGTCAAATCTATTTGTATAGCCTATAGCACATTTAAACAACAGTAAATAGAGAGGAACATTTAGAATTCTGAAAAACCAAATTTCAAAATACATGAAAAACTGAAATGTGTGTTTGTTTTATTAAACTCATTAAAATGTGTTCAGAATTTGTCAATTAAGGAGGCTTTATCTCATACAACATGACACTGTTCTCCACTCCGTAAGCTTTATAGCTTTAAATCGTGGCTGTCAATATTGGTATCGTCAGTAGTGGCCCTTTATTTACTTGATATTGCATCTAAAAAGTGTAGTACTGCACAGCACTACATTCCGTCACCTCACGAAGAAACTTTGTGTTTTTCCTTTAAATTTGAAAAATTTGAAAAATCAATGCTGCAATTCTTTATGCGACCACACGGGGTCACTGTTGACATTAAAATCTCCTAGGATGCATGGCCATTATTGCCGACTCTTTGCCGTAAATAATTCAGAGGACAAAATCAACTTAAACACTGAACTATATATATAGATATACATTATATATATCTATATGTCTTTAAACAACTTCAGAGTTTGAGAATGTTTACTCTTACTGGTCACCGGCTGTTAGATGACATCATGACTGGGCCTGCTACCAATTGCATACGGCTTCTCTTTCGCGCAGTAGTTTCTGGGAAATTGAGTCCGTACTCTAAATAATTCAAGCCCTCGTTCCCTTCTCCTGCACAGCTAACAAGATGCCGGCCGTACATCACAAACTGCTCCTGGAGGACGCTTTACAGGACAGTCCTCAGGTAGGCCTGCGTCTCTTTTCTCATGTTTGCGTACCCAGCTGTCTCATTAAAGGCGTTACGAGCGCCGAAGTTAGCTTAGCCCAGACAGTATCCAGTACCCGTTGTAGTCTGTTTCCACTGGTCGATGACAGTTCTCAATTGACACATTGTTACAAGAATTGTAATCCCCCTGTGAGCAGTAGCTGCACTTTCCAGTCATTTCTACAGCATGTCACGGTTATCTGTTTTTTGTGTCTCTGTTGTATTTACAAAGCTACCGCCCTTCTTAGGGATTCCATCTCTCTGCCAGAGATGATTATCTGCTGTACATCTAGACCTGTGTCAGTCACAGCCATAAAGCTCCACCAGACTCGGTGTCCTGCAATCGTTTTATTTTCTAATGCCGTCAAGTTATTTTGATCTAAATTCTGTTCTGTAGCCCTTCTGGGCCTGATTCCCAGGATGTGGGAGGGGTTTCCATTATCGGACTCCCCTGGAATTAGTCAACAGTCTGCAAACAGGACAGTGTTACTGCAAAAATAAGATGCCAAATTTTTACAGGGTACAAAACGCTTACACTGTGTACAAGTTATTCACCAAGTTCGGCATTCATTTTCATGCATGACCGTGGGTGATGAATTCCGTCCTTGCTACAGCTAATGCATCCTGTTTTCTGTAGTCTGTTGCATCACTCTCTCCTAAAGAGGGCTGACCTCTTCGGAGGTTCTGCTTAAGTGTAGCCCACGCTGGAGGGTCACCGTCTGCTTAGTGGTTTGCTTCCTCAAAACAAGAAATGGACCTGGCATCTTTGTACAGTAACACACATACAGCCAAACGTCATGATGGTGTGAAATGAATCATGGTCCTTTTATTGGATAAGTCGGTTTGAGTGAACTATAAACAGACTTCACTCTCTGGGTGTGTTCCGTTCTGCTTGAACTGCCCTACCTTGCTGCACCTGTTTATGGAAAACACTTCACCAGACAGGATTTTGTCTGTTTGCATATCCACCCTGCAGTAAAACACGTATGCCTTTAGTTTAACTTTAAGTTTTGCTTGAGTATAATCCGGCTACCCACATTTCTTGAGCTCAGTGACTTGTGTAGATTTTTATCTGACTTAAGGTTAAGACCAGTATTTATCATCGGAAGTACTTGTTTATTTACAGTATATCTGTTCTTCAAAGTTTATTTTTCTTCTCTTTTTTTTTTCATTGGTCGGAAAACAGTTTTAAAAGTTTCCATTACAATATTCCAGGATGCTGGGCTTTCATATGGGGTTTCATGCAAATCCATTAGGGCTGCCACAAACGATTATTTTGATAGTCGACTAGTCACCGATTATTTATGCGATTAGTCGACTAATCAGATCATCATCCACTGGACGTAAAACTACAGCTTATTGCACCAGCAGCATCTGCTCTTATATAACTATCATTAGCTTACAGCTTTAAGCTTTTAAGGTGCTAACTAAAAATAAAGACAAGATGATAGTTTATTCAATTTTAATGAAATTTGCAGATTGTTTCGGTAAAGTTTAATAAACTCCTTGCTATCTAAAATATAACAGGACACCGGAGTATATTCTCCAGCATCTCACACTTCTGATAATCAGCTGTCTGCTTGACGTTTATTCAGCTGTGTAAAAACTATAACTTTAATCTCAGCCAAACCGATTTACTCAGGAACAAATAAAATACTAAAAAAAAAAAAAGCCAAACAAAACATTTTTAATTTATCTAAGTGACTCATATATATTTAACCTGAGTGCGAAAGACGGCGGTGGGTTTGAAAACAATTTGCCGGGAGTCCGGTGTTCTCACGGCGCTAGTGACCTAGCCCCCGGCTAGCTATCGAGCTAGTGGGTAACAGACGTCTCCGAAAACGTCGGAGCGCTTTTGAAAATATGTGGTGTCCTGATAAACTGAGCCGATATTTGAGGTTTACACAGCTACATTCTCGCCTGAAAATATGTTAAACGTTTATTTTGTGACCCAGAAAGAATAATAAGAGTAATATTAAAACTAACTAGCTACCGCCATTGTTGGAAACTAAGCTGGGCCGCGCTATGAATTCTGGGACACAGCTGCTTCTTCTTCTTCGGGGTTTAACGGCAGCTGGCATCCTTGTACATGCAGTGCTGCCATCTTCTGTTTCAGTCCGTTATTACACTCTTAAATCCTGCTATTATTCCTGCGTCTTTTGCGATCTTACAAAGCTTCAAACGACACGTCGACTATTAAATCAGTCGTCGACGATTTTGATAGTCGACGTAATCGTGACTAGTCGACAAATCGTGGCAGCCTAAAATCCATCACAACAAAAAAGCCACAGTGATATTTTTCACCTTGTGAAGGAACTGAGATCAGTTATCAGAATATTTAAGTTCTGTAAGTTAGTGGGATAATTGTTGGATAAGGTTTTTCACTTCGTGTTCAGCTATTCATGCCATTATAGTCATCAGAAGAGTCTGTAATGTTTTTGTTTTTTCCCCGTACCACAGACTCGCTCTTTGCTCAGTGTGTTTGAGGAAGATGTGGGAATGCTTACAGACTACACCAACCAGCTGCTACAATCAATGCAGCGGGTGTTCGGAGCACAGGTACCAAAACAAATTACTGTCAGGCGCATGCTTGCACTCCTTTCCATTTGCTGTTTGGAACAGAGCCACATGTTCAAACACATAATAGGAGATTCCCCCCCCCCCCCTTATGTTTGTAGATGAACATGAGTTCTAATTTAACTTGCTGATTCTGGGGTTTTGCATCACTGAACAGCAGCAGAGTGTTGTGTTTGATTTGATTTAGGATGCCATTTGAGCTACTGTTTTTGATGAGAAACGTACCAAACTGCAACACCATACTCTCAGCCCCACACAGAAAATTTGTCTCCTGTAGAAATGGAGCAGAAAACATTTGATGTACAAGTTTGTTTTTGACCTATATTTACATTGTGGTTTAAACGCTGTGTTATTAATGTAACCCTGGTTCTCTGAGGTATCTCATTATTGAAGGTGCCCTCTGGTGTTTTTGCCAGCTTTTCAACAGATATTGAATCACATTGCACCCAAAAAACGGTTTTTTTAAAATGTTCTCAGTAGGTGGAAAAAAAATGCATGATGTTTGAGCTTGAAGGAGTAATCAGTCCTTTTTAACATGTATTTATTTTCCTTCTTTCGTTCCACCACAGAGTGAGATGGGACTGGCCACAGAGCAGCTCTCAAAGCAACTTTTGGAATACGAAAAGAAAGTAAGTAGGCTTCATATGCTTACTTAATCGTGTGATTCCACAAAAAAGACAGCAGTCTGTGTTATGAGTAGTATCCATGTGGGCTATAGAGACTTTTTTATCATTTTGAAATGAACTTTCTGTCTGTGTGTCAGTTTGCATGTGTCCTTCCTCCTGTGTGCAGCAAAAAAAAACCCACAAATCTGTTAATTCATTTAGAGAAACATATGTGGATAGTTGACCTTTGTTGGTAGACTTTGTTCTGGATTGCAGGGTGAATGTGAACACTTTAAAAAAACAAAAACAGCAGTGATCTGTAACTGCAGAACTTTCTTAGCACTCTTATGATTAAAACTCAGCATCTTGACATTAACTACTGGCTTTATTACCATCTTTGACCTTGTCTGTCTGTGTTTTCTACCATGACCCTGATGACCGAGAACCTACACAGATATCTTTGGCCTTGTTTAATGAAAGGGATGTGCCAGAAATCCTGGCAGAACAGGGCGGTTATTTAAAATGTGTCTCACAGCGAGAAGATTCTGGGTTTGAACCCCAGCTGGGGTCTTTCTAAGCGCAGTCTGCATGTTCTCCTTGTGTCTTCAAGGCTCAGGCTTTCTCTCAAAATCAAAAGACATATGTGTTAGGTGAATTGGCGATTCGATGTAAGGTAGCTAAAGTGCTTAGAGTGTTTTAATGTATGGTTAAATGTGGCTTGTGGTCTAAAGCACTTTGAGTGCTCTATAGGAGCAGAAAAGTGCAATATAAATGCCAGCCCATTCCATTTCCTACACATTAAATAAATCTATGGCAAATTTCACAGTTTCATGGTCTAAACTCACTGCTCTTTCTTTTTTTCTGTCTAGAATTTTGCCCTTGGAAGAGGTGATGAGGAGGTAATCACCACGCTGCAAAACTTCGCCAAAACTGTAGGGCAGGTAAGGCCCGTGCTTGCAGTTTTCTTGCTCTATGAGTATTTTTACGCGGGGTGTGTGCGTGCACAGCAAAAGAGTGAGATGATGAACTATCCCGGAGTCTGTAGTTGCTTTTTTATCATGTTACAAAGGGTATTGCACCTGCGTTCCCCTAGCATGGCAGAGAAAATGAGCTCAATGAAAAGGGCAGAGGACTTTTAAGACTGTGCGACCGGAACTGATTGATCAGTGTATCTCACTGGATGGAGGAATACAGGAAAACAGCAGTGGGCGGGTGGATGGATGAGTAGATGATGGAGTGGTGTGCCGGCTCACGTATATAGACAAAACAGATGGGCCTGTCACTGTCAGCCATGGGGGTCCACAAGCCTTGCCCAGTCAGCACTCATGACACACACCCATATGCTCAGAGGACACACGTTGATTATTTGCTTGACCTTTTACCTTGTCATGCACAGGAAACAAATTTCACACTGAGATTAGGCTTAAACTGCACCTAATCTTGTGAACTTTAGAACTTGCTAAATCGTCATGTGGCTTGTTGATAACCACAGGGAATAATAGCTGAATTTGTCTGATATGCAGCCCTGTTTCCAGTATCAGAGTAAACACTAAGCTTTATTATTCTCTTTATGAAATGTGCTCTTCCACAGTATGGCTTTATTATGATGTAGGGGGAGGCATTGTCTGCCGCAATGCCCCTATTTCACTGAAAATGCAATTTTCCAGCTTGCTGGCAAGAAATTTTACTGTAAATATTAAACCGAAATCCCTCAAGATGTTTGGGGGAGGCTCATCTTCTGTTTGTGTCCTTGCACGGCGCCTCATATGTGTAATCTGTTTTGTATCGTCCAGCTGAATGCACTCCACTCCGAGCTAGCTAACCAGATGGCTGACAGCATGGTCTTCCCCTTGATCCAGTTCCGAGAGAAAGACCTCACAGGTAGCTTCTGACAGACTTGGATTTTTTTTAAAAGCCCTCCTCATAAAAACATAAGCAAAACCTAGGTGATCATGCATTTTTAAATACCTGTTGTAGATGTATCTCTAATAATATTTGTCAATTTTGCAGAGATAAGCACACTGAAGGAAATATTTGCCATTGGAACTGATGGTAAACAATTTTTTTTGCCAGTCTGAGAAAAGAAAATGACAGGAAATAGTTACTATCTGATGCTCACGGTCTTTCCTCTGTTCTGTGCAGAGCATGAGGCAGCTATGGTCAAGTACAGTCGATTGCCCAAGAAGAAGGAAAATGAGAAGGTAGAGTAACTGCCAAGTGCTTTCTTAGCTTGTCTTTCTCATTGATCACAAGCTGTAAAACGAGCACGCAACACTGTAATGCTCTCATTAATGCAGTGGGAGTCTTTTAAAAGCATTTGAAGTACAAATGGATTAAACTAAATAATCCTCTGCTGCCGTGCCTCCTCGTGGGAGTATGACTGTAACCACATTACAGTGTATGCATTATAATGGGTGCAAAGATGAGACTCTTTTTGCTATGCTGAACATATCAACGTGTTTTCTTGGATGTACAAGATTGTGCTGCTGTGCTGCTTATTTGCATGTCCCTCTCCTGTCTGAATAGTTGAAGGCGGACTTGGTGAAGGAGGTGGCTTACACCAGAAGAAAGCAGCACCAGGCCTCACTGCAGTATTATTGTGCCCTCAATGCCCTGCAGTATCGCAAGAGAGTAGCTATGCTTGAACCAATGCTAGGCTACACTCAGGCACAGGTACTCAATCACCCCATCCTGTCATCATATCAGCATTCAAATTAAGTGCTTAAAAAAGAGGGAAATGATTCCTCATTAGACCAGATTTAGCTTTAAAGAGATGTACAATTTCATCCTTTTAAATAAATGCCCAATCTATGGGCATGTGAGCTGCAACATGCATGTGCAGTATGGTACAAAGTGGCTCAGTGTTATCTTTGATTTTGCAGATCAGCTTCTTTAAGAAAGGCTTTGAGCTGGTGTCAAAGAAGATGGACTGTTTTCTCGCTTCTGTTTCCAACATGACACAAAGGTAAGTCCAATCCCATTCACAACTGTTTTGGTTTTGGGTGGTGAGGTGATGAAATATGGCTTTGGAGTAAGTATTATGGGGTATTGATGCTTGTGTGTGACTGGAAATAGACATAATGTTACTATGATTTTTTTTTTTTTGTGTGCTCTACATCAGCGGTCCCCAACCCCCGGGCTGGTCCGTGAGTCATTTGGTACCGGGCTGCGAGAGTGAGACTCGGGTGTGAAGTGTATGGTTTTCAGGGTTTTTATCGGTTTTAGTGTTATTTTGTTATCTTTTTTTTTTTCATTAATTCGGTTTTCCTGGGTCTTTTCACGTGTGTTATGAATAAATCTTCTTTTTTTCGGTACTGGTTTTATTTTGTTGTATTTATCCGCGACACCTTAAAGGTCGGTCCGTGAAAATATTGTCGGCCACAAACCGGTCTGTGGCGCAAAAAAGGTTGGGGACCGCTGCTCTACATAATAGTATTGAATGATTTTTTTTTTTAATGTCTTTGTAATTAAATGCTCTGTGGGGGGAGAAAAAAAATTCTGGAGCGAGTTTAGATTGATTTCGGTTTTCCATCTCAGCATCCAGGCCCAGCTGGACTCAGAGGCGGAGGCCATGCGAGTGTCCCACAGGGAGCTTCTGTCTGTGGAAGACACTGTCTACATGCCAGATAAGGACACAGAGCCTGTCAATCGCACGCTTATCCAGAAGGCTGGCTACCTCAACATTCGGAAGTAAGATTAATTACACTCATTATGGCCCTATCTGAAAATCTAAGGACACTTCCTACTTACTACCAAGTCAATATGTTAAAGGATGCCACAAAAGGAAACAAACTGAAGTGGCATTTCCAATTTTGTCAGGAAATTAAATGCAGTTCAGTAGATGGTGCCATTGATCCACAGTGGCTCCGGGAGATTTCAAATGCCTAAATTACCAAACACAACCAGGAAATGATTTTTTGCTTCTCTCTCTCTCAGCAAATACACTTAAAAATAAGCCGAACACAGTAAACAGTAAGTCTGTCACGGCAGACAAGGTATGTCAGGTAACATGTTGACAGTGTGCGTTGTCAGCTTATACTAGACTAGATGTATGGCAAAGGAAACTTCCTTAATGGCTTCAAGGGATAAAACTGCTGCGTAGCTCGCATTGTGATTTAGTGAAATGTCAAAGCTGTCAAACTCTGTCTCTCCCTCATATACATCCAAAGTCTTTGACAAATGTCTGTGACACCGGAGAAAAGGTTTCCACAGAATGCCATTCTGTTTAATGACACACACTGCCAACAGCCTCAAACACTTGTCAAATAGAGCTGAGGCCAGAAAACATTTTCTGTTTCAAATGGTTTCTCAGTATTAAGGGTCTGAGTCACCCAGGGCAAAACGAGCCATACACTTAAGTATTTATCAAAGGACATTTATTTGGGAATATTTGTTGAACAGAGCGTACAAAATTGAAGGTTTACAGATGCGCAGTTGAAATGAGTCACGCATGTATAGATCAGAAATGGGGTGACTCAGAGTTGAGTTACATCCTAGCTTCGTTATAATTGCATAGACAACATTAATAGCCAAAACAAATTTAGAGCCAAAATAAAACAACCCAAAAATAAAAAAAGAAGACAACTCAGGATCTACTTGTGGAATCAAATGATGAGCGGGGAAAAATTGTTGGTGTGAAAATGTTATTAAAATAGTTAATCATGGTTTCAACAATGGATGTGCAGTTCGTGTTTTAGATTCTCAATAAAAATTCTTCACATTACCAAAGACGAGACATTAAGTGCAAGCTAAAAAAATGACCTCTGTACAATTACCCGAACTCTAAGGAATATAGCAGACCACAGCAGATACGTGCAGTTTTGTTCTAATCAGTTATTGCTTTTAAGTGCTTTTTTTGGAGATGGATAAGAAGATTTCTGCCTATTAAAAACAAAAAATGTAAACAGTAAAAAGAAAAAAATACCAAAATGACAGGAAAATTGAGTTCTGTGAAACTTTCAGGTAACAGCATTCATGAATATATAATAATAATCAGTAATGAACATTATCCTGTTTGTATTACCACAGCAATATTCCATAAAATGAATGGATGAAGTATTTAAGTGTCTATCATGTAGGAGATGTTATCTTTCTGTGAGCTTTACATAAATGTGTTTTACGAGTCATTATTAAAATGTGGGCTGTAAGCGACTCATAATTAAAGCTTTATCAACAGCTTTAAGCTGCATGGATTAAAAATTAAAACAAGGTGAATCTTTATTATTCAGAGAAGGTTACCCGCCTGTCAGATCTTAGCTCAAGTAATGCCAGGAATTAAGTAGTAGGTGCCCTGTTTGTGTGCTCATATATCTGGTTATTAAATATTACTAATGTTTCAATGCAGGAAATAGCACCAGCTAATAGATGAGCACACAGTGTCTTTTTTTAAATCAGAAATCTGTCATGTTTTCTAGTTTTCCAAAGGTATGCAAAATCACCATCCATCATGATGGCTTTTGAGCAGTGATTCTAATCATCGGGTGTGTTTTGAGGGCCCACTGTTTGTGCTGTATAATATGAGCTTGTGCAAGGCTTCTGTCTGGCTGCTGAATACACATCCTCCATTGTTTGTAAGTGGGAAACTTGTCTGTAAACATCTATAGATCTGCTGCTACAAGCATAACATCTGTTTATTTCTTTCAGAGTAGACAACAGGCGATACAGACAACAACTACACGTACAGCATATTTATATTTATATATGCGGTGGTGCAAGATGTTGGAATAAAATATGGAATAAATAGGGGATGAATGGATAAAGTTAACCTACCGCTGCACGTGCATCTCAGTTATAATAACATTATGAATTGCAGACTAGTTTCTGTGTTCAATATATTTTCCAGGAGACGTTCTTACAGGACTAGTTCATCTATATGTGTTTTTAAAGCAGCTCATATAAATTTGTCCTGTGGCAAATATTACTGTAGCCATACAACCACTGAGAGTTGTTGCACTGAATCATGTCTTGCCTTTGTCTTTGTACAGATGGGATAGAGGTCCTCTGGGGCCTATATGTTGACATATATCATTGATTTGTGAAGGCTGTTTAATAACGAGCTGTGTTTGCTCTTTCATACAGATAAGTCTGACACACTAATTTTACTTCTAGAATGTAAGGTCACTAAAAAGACTAAGAGATCCCTCTGAGGCGCAGATTAAGAGACTAATCTCAGAGGTCACTGGGTCATTATGACCTTTGAGAAATTACCAGATGGAGAGACCTGCTGTAAAGAAAAAATAAAAATCGTCCACTTTGTTGTTCAAATCACCTCGAAGCTAATTGCATACAAATAGTATCCATTATCTTACTTTACACTTACGATCTGGATCTACATTTATGGCTTTGATTCAAACGCTGTTTCTTCTGTTTCTTCTTTTTCTTCCCCAGTAAAACAGGCCTAGTGACCACAGCCTGGGATCGTCTGTATTTCTTCACCCAGGGAGGGAATCTCATGTGCCAGCCGCGGGGGGCTGTAGCAGGAGGCATGGTGCTGGACCTGGATAACAGCTCTGTCATGGCGGTGGATTGTGAGGACAGACGTTACTGTTTTCAGATAACTTCCCCTTCAGGAAAAACGTATGTACTTTTTTCTTTTTTTCTTTTTTTTAGTTTCTCCATGCTCGGCAGTGAGAATAATGCATAAACATTGTGTCTCTGCAGGTCAATGATTCTACAAGCCGAGAGCAAAAAAGAGTATGAAGAAGTGAGTGAAGGGGCAGCTCAAACAGCTCCATTTGACCTTCGTTTTTGTTTTACATCCACTTCACGAAGCTATCCGCTGCTACGAGTATCTGTCATAGAACAATGGAGAGACTGTCAAGACTCATTTGTGTGTTTTCGTATTAAGTTTTGTGCTCGGACACAAGTGACTGGCCTGTCACAGCTGGTATCAGTCAAGGGATTTCACGCTGTGCCTGAGCTAGATGAAGCCTAATGTAGTAATTTCTGTTTCTTTCTCAGTGGATTTGCACTGTGAACAACATCTCCAGACAGATCTACCTGACTGACAACCCAGAGGTAAAGATTTCATACTAACCAGCACAGATACACACTGTTTAAATTTAAAAAAATAAAAATAAGATAAAAGACGATTAACCAGTCATTTAAGGATAACATTTTAAGACATTAACACACATCCAGTTAACACATTAACTGGCGAATGTTTAATCTATTTAAGTAACATAAAAAGTAAAGATTAACAAACCTTTACTCTGTCACGCCCTCACAGTATCTCTGTTGTCTTTGCCTTGAGAGGTATTCAGTCCCAGAATCTTGTATATTTGCTTTGCAAATGTTTATTCTTCACATTCTCTAATAATGAAATAACTGCATCCAAAACTGCCCTCACTCTTATGCGCTTACTTTTCATCCGTGGTAATCGTTTGGGGGGTTTCACATAGATTTCAGACACCGTTAACAGGTGCGCTGTTATAGACCTGGAAATTATGGTTTTATCACCTCAAGAGAGAGATTTCAGGATTTCTAGTGAATAGCTGTTGGACTGAGTGAGGTTTTTTGTTTGTTTGTTTTTTCCGAGTTTGAGAATTTTTGAGTGGGCTGGATAGAATTACCAGAAGAGCCGGTAATGAAGTTTAGCGCGCCAGGCAGCAGATGGAGAATGATTTTCGACGCAGCTTCTCTTGTTTATCTAATTGTTAAAGTTGTGCAATTTGCCTCCGTTCTCTCTCCCAACTCAAGTGTTCGTGGAGAGCTGCGTGACCTCACCCTCATTTGTCTCGTCAGTGATGTGACTTTTGTTAATTGTTTGGTGGATTTTTCTTAATTAGAGTGAAACCTCTTAGTACAGTGAATAAACCTGCTCTCCAGTATATCCTTTACGTAAAACATTCTCGACAGAATTTGGTCAGGTTTTCTTTTCAGATTTACTAAAGCAGGATTTCTAATTATTATTTAGTGATTGGTTTCTTTTTCCAGTTAGCATTCCACATTACTGTAAATAATTACATCCCTCAAATCCTATACCTAATTATATATGAACTAAACAACAAATAGAAACCAGGAAACCATCTGCTGTTTTTTAGGGATGCCACTAAATAAACTGCTTATGGTTCACAGAGCAAACATGAGGTTGAGAAAATACACTGAAGACAATGAAGCAAGTACTTGGAAAGTACTTGTTTTTAGGATCATTTATATTCCCTAAATGACTCAAACTACGAGTATGTGAGATACTGAAAAGTCCCTGATTTCTTTGATATTAGGCTGTGGCTATCCGACTGAACCAAACCGCCATCCAGGCAGTGACTCCCATCACCAGCTTTGAGAAGAGACAAGACGGCTCACCCAACCCCGACAGGTCAGGCATGTGCTTATGTGAGAGTGTGTTCAGAATCCTACATTCAGTACTGCATAACAATCCAAAGCTTGTAATGTAATATTTCGTGTCATGGTGAAAGGACAAACAAACAAACAAGCAGTTTTCTTAGTTCTGTGCTACAAAAGCTCCTGCTAATGAAGTCGGGTAACGTTAAAAAATAAAAAAGTGCCACTGAGCTTTGGAAATGTGCCAAAGCCAAACATCTTATGCATCCCTGTAAATACCCTTTGTTGAACAGGGTTCTTTCCCTCAGATTAAGCTTTGTGTTTTCTTTTAAACAGAGGAGGGTGGGTTTTGTTTGCTGTAATCTTTCCTTCTGTTCATGTTTTTAAAGCAAGTTTAAGAATTGGTGGAAGACCAGAAATACACTTTGAAGTCTGCCTTAAGTAGTTATCTTTCATTGTTAGGATTTTCAGTGTGAAATCCTCTCTTGAGGATTGTAGATTTTTGCCCCCTCACTGACACTCCATGAATCATTTCACGGCTGCTGCTGACTGAAGTATTAGGTTCACATTTTTCCAATCTGTCTTATCCTTTATTGGTGGGGGTGGGTGGGTGTGTTCTTGGTTTATTCATTAGAACTCATCTTTATTTTGTCTCATTTCTGCAGAGCTAAGCCAGGAGGTGTTCATACTACCAGCAGTGGTTCTCAGAAAACAGGAGTTGCCCCAGAACCAGAGGACCTAATAGCCCCGGGGACGCCCATTCAGTTTGACATCATGCTGCCTGCGTCCGAATTTCAGGACCAGAACAGAACTGGGGGGAGGTGAGAGCCCAGCTGAGACAGGAAGTTTGTGTGGGTGCTTGTTTGTGTTTTTGCAAAAGACAGGGGCGAGTTACTGGTGGGCGATGACACTAATTTCCTAAATGTTGGTCTCATTGTGGTTCTCACGTCATTTCCAGGAAGCAAATAGCTTCGTAATTGTGTAGCGCAGTGCTTTAATTGTTTTTTTTTTCTTGCTGGTGTTTGCTCCCATCCCGACAGACGCACAAACCCATTTGGAGAAACAGAAGACGACTGTTCGACAGATACTGATGGTAACAATTTCCTGTTCTAAGTGCACTTTAATAGTCCACTCTCTTTTAAGTACTTTTTAAGTTCACCTTAACCTCAGTGTGTGGTTGTCATCGGTCAACTTCTTTGTTCACTGTCCTTGTGCTTTTATTCTGCTGACATATTTAGCTTGCGCATGATGTTTGTCTGTCTCTGCAGACTCCCTGCTTCAGCAGGTATTCGCTGTGCGCTTCCTGGGCTCCATGGCGGTTCGCTGCGGCGACAATCAGGAAGTGATCTACGAGGCCATGAGGCAAGTGCTGGCTGCCCGAGCCATTCACAACATCTTCAGGACCACAGAGGCCCACCTCATGGTCACCAGCAGTAGCCTCAGGTAGACTTTCAGCACAATTTTAATAAGTTTTACATCAATATGAACCTGCTGGAGACAGATATGGGGACTTGTTTTGAGGCACTTGGAAATATCTCGTTGATATAGAAACAAAGTTCTTTTCAGTGGTGCAGGTACATGTGCAAAAAGGTCAAAAAAAATATTCATAGTGTTTTTCTTTCAACTCATGGTTACCTTGATTCTTCCAATAGTTTCATTTTTATTTTATAAAATAAAAAAATACTTTAATTTTAGTTTTTATTACACCTCAGCTGCAAAAGGTTGACAACGTATTGTTGTTAATCTGCTGTGTGGGCAGCCAGACGGGCAGTGTGGACACCCAATTTTGTGAACACGAAAAGTCAAGAGCGCAACGATGTAGGATTGTCAAGTTGATAGTAAAAATCCATTTCAAATCGCAGGTCAGGTTTTCTGAAAATCTTGTAAACACATAAAACAGAACGATGCGACCTAGGTCTGTGCATCTACTGGGAGGCTGAGGCTAAGCTGAGACACTGGCGGTTGTCAGTGTTTTTTATATTTACATTTACTGCATTAAAGCCTGAGTGACATAGTCTGGTTTGGACCTTGATCACAGCTACGTCTGTTTCCTGTAGCCAAGCACACCATGCAAAGCACTTATGGAGAACTTGAAGTTCGTTCATCTTGTGCACGCAAATCCAAGTTGTCTGTAGCACCAAGGCAGCACAAGTCATTTACATAACTTTAAATGTATTGAAGTTAAGTGAGAGCCATTGAAAAAATAACAAACAAACAAAAGAATGTCAAGATGCCACTGGAACACAATCTTAAAGTTGGCAAGTTGCCGTAGGTCATTGCCTGAGGTAAACGACAAAAAGAAGCTTGAAGCAGGAACCCTGTGAAGCATGAATATTGGCAGCAAAGAACAAACTTTGTGATGTTGAATTGCTACGTAACCCACGGTTGCTTTTTTTTAACACTCTCAGAATAGAAATCCTGAGTATGACTTCAGTGTTTTTGTGGTTTGTTTTGTTTTCCTGAACAGGTTGATAGACCCACAGACTCAAGTTACAAGACTAAGTGTAAGTATCACAACAGGTATCACAGATGCTCTTTTATTGAGCTCTGTCAGGTTTCTGTATTTGAACTTCTTTAAAAGACACTTCACAGTTTTTATTTTATTTATTCTCAGTTCCAGCTTGGAGAAGTGTGTCAATTCGCAGCCCACCAGGAGAATGGGAGGCTGATGGGATTTGTGGTTGAAAGCAGAGACTGGAGCGATGGAGACGAGGAGGGAGAACCATCGTTTAGCGCCTTCGTCTTTGAGAGCAACACGGAGGGCGAAAAGGTTCACAACCCAGAATCAACAACTCGGTTTCAAGTAGAAGAACATGTTAAATGTAATATAATATCAACACACTATATGTGATTGTCTATTCACAGATATGTTACACCATAAACCTGGCAAAGGAGATTACAGAAGCTAAGAAGGTAACGTCTTAAAAAATGTAAAACTTTAGATCTTTTTGCTTTGAGCTTTAAAAACAACCAATATATGTTTTGATTAAGATTATTTTTTCTTCCTATCAAACATCAAACCATGATCCTGAGTAACTGTAGCCAACAAAGCTGATGAAAGTTGGGGAAAAAATGGTATAAAATAAATTAAGGATATTGTTCCTCAGCAAATCTGTTTAACATTTTTAAGGACCCGGAAGCCCTGGCCCAGCTAATGAAGAACATGCCTCTAACCAATGATGGCAAGTTCCTGCTGCTTGAGCCTGAGACGGGTGACACGACCGAAGGAGCAGGACAAGAAGATCTGGAGTCTGAAGCCTAGTTCCGGTTAGATTATTCTCCCACCTAACCACCCCCAAAAAAGATGAGCCAGTCAAAACCAGGGCCACAGTTCTGCTTTTGCCCCAGAGGTTTCATTCTGATGCCCAGCCCTAACTCTGGTACTGTGACATCAATATTAGATAGGCCACATCCACCAACCCTCAGTAACTACATCTCTCTCTCTCTCTCTCTCTTTTGCTGTGCTAAAATCTTAAGATGTTGACATGGGTTTGACCAGACACACATACATACATACATACATACATACATACATACATACATACATACATACATACATACATACATACATACATACATACATCTAAAAAGAACTTATTTTCGCCCGTGCTCAGACTGCAACATCAGTCTTTGCATGTGGAGTTTGTCTTTGCACCACTGTAGGTGGTGCGCACATCAAAAGGGACACCACATAGATACTGGATGCGTTTTCATCGTCTCCTAAAATCCCGAGCCATTTAACAGAGTGGTGACTCATTTTCTTTCAGTTTAGGTTTACATTTATTTTTAGGTTTACATAGTTTGAAGTGGTTTTTTGTGTTTGGAGAATTTAATCCCTTTACCTTACTTTGCTTGTTAACACGTATGTGAGGCTCTTACGCAAATACTTTGGCATTCATTCCTTGATTATTTATGAAAGAAAACGTTACTGCACTTTGAGGTTTGTGTTTGTGTAACACCATCAAATTACCACCGAATGTACTAATTGACAGGATTGGAGACTTTTATGATAGTGTAGGATAGTTGAAATGACATCAGCTCCTTTTATCCTTAGAGCAGCCGCTCTTGCCTAGTTTAATATTTTTATCCTTTTAGCCTCGTAATGTGTGTCTCAAAGCAGGGTACACACTTGGCAAAACATTTTCTTCTCGGCTCTCTTGCCACTGTGAAGTTAGACTTGGCACCCTGGCTATCTTAAGCCTTCCCACTAAACTGAATTACTTTTATGCTCGACATTTTCCTCGGCTACCTATGTAAACAAGTTCTAAGATGATTTGTATGTCAGCGGGAAACGGCCCAGAAACGACTTCACGCTCGTTTCCCCAAAAGCCCGTGTAAATATGATCTGTCTATGTATGTTTAACCAGAGTCAATATGCTAGGATCTATTGCAGTGCATGATTAAATAATGGCATTCAATCTAGTTCCCTCTGCAGAAGATTAAAGCTTATACTATGAGCACTGAGCCGTAACGCTAAAAGAGAATCAACTCAACTGTCACAGTCCACAGTGCACTTGTGTGTGGGGGGGGAAAGCAATTTGCTCTTCTTTACATATGAATGCTAATCAGAGCAGAACAACTAATGGTAACGCAACCTGTGAAATTCATCGCCCCCTCTGGATGCCGCCGCAGTTTTGTTCATTTTCAGTCCGTTTGAGCTGCGACACAAATCTTGATGGACAGCGGCAGCCTATGCAGTGTCAGTGTGTGACCGTGTTTAGAAAAGGCAAAGGTGAAAAGAAACTGGCTGGAAGTAGAACTTGAAAGTTGCAGCGTGGTGACCAGTGCAGTCAGTTTGTGCCAGAATCGCCGTGCCAGAAGCAGAAACATGTCACACATTTTATTTAGAACTTGGAGCTGCACTAACAAAAATTGTTCGACTGCTCATCACCCTACGCATCGGAATTACAAGTTTGATTTGCAAAGAGAATTTCTTTTTGTTTTCTTAGAGGAAGTTTAAAAAAAGACCATCCTGGTTTACTTAACCGACAAGGTAGATCTTGTTTGCATACAAAAATCAACACCCATGTAGCAGATGGTAATTGACAGACTAATGCTTCCTTTCATTCAGGTCAGAAATCTCTAAATTGAACATTTTAAACTCGAGCTGGCGACGTTCCACACTGATGTCAGGCGTAAATACTCAGCTTCTTACAGCAGGCAGCATTTTAATATTTATGTCATGGATACATTCGAGAAGAGGAAGATATAAAAAGTCTGTTAAGAACATTATATACAAACTAGTGTCCAATCAAGTACATGTTTAAGATGGCTTATGACACTTACTAACCCAGGCAACGTGTAAATAGGACCAAAGGCAGATTAATAGAGCTTCCAGGATCTATACCCCGCCCCCGCTATCTCATAATCATGAGATTCTCTCATAATTTAAACCCATCTAAATAAAAGTGGGCTGCACCAAACAAAAATGATAATTGGGTTAAATATACCAACCAAATGAAGAAGTGCATGTTTGGATTCACTGGGAGAGAGCTAATTGATTAGTTGGTGTGGATGTTTATGGCATGTATTGATTCAGACAGTAAACGGGTAATGAGGATTACAGATCACCTGTCAGAAATGTGCAGTAGTCAGAAGCACATTCAAGCTCACCAGAGCATTAGAAGAGCGAGTCTCGCACTTCCAAGGGAACAACTGCTATCTGGGCAATTTGTCAGAATAGCTTTTTTTTTTTTCCTTTTTCTTTTAATGGCTGAGTTCCCAGAGTTGACTCATGAACTCGTGGTGCCGCTTGTAGCCAGAAGAATACACACGTAAACACCGACTCTGTTCCAGGAAACCAAGCACATTTCCCTAAACGTCGACTAACTTTGTGGCCTGATTGGAAACTCCAAACTGGCAGGCTGTTTGATGCGGCATAGATAAAGCAGTTTATCCAATATCCTCCTTTCTCAGGGGACGGCAGAGGCACTTTAATTACACCTTTACTAAAATTGTGCTTAGTGCAGTGGCCAACAGTGAGTAGTTTGGGGTTTGATGATTCACATATAAGCGGGTGCCTGTGCTTTTGCTGAGCAGTGGCTTAATTGGTGAGATTTGCTCTAAATGCTTCTACCCAGTCACAAAAAGAAATCTTAGTGTGTAGAGGCTGATGCAGCCCATTATGCTCATTACAGCTGTGCTGCATAGTCTTGACATATTCTCTTGTAAGTAATGCACAGTCAGTAAAAATGTGGGTTATGAAGTTGTAGAAAATAAATTTCTGTAATATAGCAAGGATGGCATTTTCTCCCTTTTTCCTGTCTTTTTGTAAAAGGCTGAAGTTGCCACTACCCGTACAGCTTTGCACTTAATTTGTCCTAATTTTCTAGAACTGTGTAAACATGCATCCTTTAATAAACATGAGTCATTTTTCTTACTTGTGTAAATGTTGTATTTTCTTTATCCCACAAAAGAACTTTAAAAAGTATAACACAGAGACACACACATCCAGAGAATAGAGATTTTATTTAGAAAAGCATCTGCTGTAGCATGTACATTTACCTGACACTTATAGTTTTTAAAAATATACACAGCTGTGTGCACACCTCAGCAAGTGATGTATTACAATAGTGTCATCTCAGTCTCGCTCACACCCTCTTTCTCTCACACACACAGGCAGGCAGCACAGATTTATTCAAAAGCTGTTTTTAATTATTCAAGTACACATTAAATTCTGCACACTGATTCAGGACGAATGCCTAAAAACTTTTGAGTGTCACAGCTATGTCCTATAATATACTGCAGGCAGCATTTAAAGGTATTTTGGTCATGAAATGAAGGTGTAAAAAAAATAATTACAGACATATTAAACCCACTTTTTAGAAGAAAGGATTCCTTTAAGATCATGAGTCTTTGTAGTAGTTGTTGAAGTTGATGCGAAGCAGGAAATCTTCTAAATGTGGTTGATAGCCTCTGTTCACCAGCTTGGTCACCACTGAGAGAAGAAAGGAAGAGATATTTTTTAATGCTTTACACTCAATGAAACCAGTTTTTCAGCAAAGTCAAAAATACTAAGACTGCACAGACTAACTTATTTATTGATGCCTCACGTGAACCCCTAACAAACCTCTTTGAGCTTAGAAGGAAGATAAACAAGCTGAACTTTCATTCATACAGACAAAACAACATTCCCTGGCCTTACCTTTGAAAAGAAAGTGAGAGTAATACTTGAAGGTATTGTACGACTGCTGCATGGCAATGAAGCTTGGGTGCACTGCCTCCCCCTGCTGTTTGTCCCAGGGCTGTGCAATTAGCTGGGCCCGAAACTTGAGGATCAGGCTGAAGATGCTGTGGATGATGTTCATGACCGGAGCTGCTTTCTCCGTCAGCAAACCCCTGGAGAGGCGACGAGTGCAAAGTTTAAGAGACATGACAAGAAACTTCGGAATGACTTTCAGACGGGCTGAAGTTCGACAAATACGAGTGTGATACTGACAACCTCTCCTAATGAGATTAAATCTTTCATGGAGTTCATGAGTTAGCCTCAGATTCAGCTGGAATTTTAATTAACTTGTTACGTGGAAGTTTAATTAATTTTAGATGAAATTATGGGAGCTAAATGCTACTTTGACATGCTTTGCCCGTACAGAGCATCAAGAAATGTTGTTAATCTGCTGAACTGCAGCTGTGATCACTCAAAAGGCTGATTTTTGTTGTTGAAAAATGTATTTCATTCAGAATTTTTGATCTTGTTTTAAGTTATTTCTTGACCTCTTAAAATAAATAAATTCGCCCAAAAACTAGTACCTAATCTATGCATAGTCAACAGAAAAATCAAACGGCAATAATTACTTAAGCGGCATTTCCCCATTTGCAGTTCCAGCACTCACCTGAAGATGGCTCTGTTGAGGTAGTCTGCATGTGTACGGTGGATGGCATCTAGGTCGTTGGCAGTGGCCAATTTGGCTGTGAACTCACTCCAGGACACTTGCAGGATTTGATTAGCGATGTATCCCTGTATCACCTTGACAAAATGCTGCATCTCGTGTCTGTACAGCTGCAGCTGACGGAACTGCACCGAGCGACCTGCGCCTTTCACCAGCGCTGAGAGACACAAAGGCCATCAGAACAAGTTATGCTCAGTGCTGCAAGGACCTAGAACATAAACATCTGCTGGTTACAGACTCTGACACGCAAGGATTTGTGGCTGGTATCAAATCAATGTAATAATCAAAGCCTCCAGGCTCTCTGTATTCTCTTAGTGTAACAAAAGGCTATTACAGCTGACTTTGGGCTCTGGGAACTTGTAGCAGTCATCTTTTTTTGTTGTTTTGTTTTGACTTTTTGACAAAAAGTCAATATATATAAATCATTACAGAAAATAACTGATAGCTGAAACTACATTTATGAAACAGACTTTGGTGGATTGTATTTCCTGCATGTGGGACATTCATCCAGTTTACAGATGAAAACTACTAAAGGATCTGCCTGAGTCATAATATTATTTCTGTATTATTAATATTAATTCATTTAGGGTTTTTTTTTTTATCCTATCAGGACCTCCATTTATGTAGTCTACACTGACTTTAACTGATCAATATCACCTAACCCAGTGATGCACATGGTTTTACAACAATCCCACAGGTCTGAGGTTTGCTTTGTATAAATAAAAAAAAAATCTCAACATTCTCTTCCATGTATATTTTATAAACCACTGCAGCACAACAGGGGAGATTCTGAACTCTTGCTTCTCAGAGGTAACCTGGAGTTCAAGCTGGGTTCTGAATCAGCAGCTCCGTCCTCTCACCTGTTCTCTTGAGGTGAAACCAGACATCACGGAGGCTCCACACCATGTGTTTGAGCTGCAGCAGGAACGAAAACAGGCGGTTGTACTTGTTCATGCAGCTGTCTGTGATGATGATATTCAACGGCCAGTCGACCTGGGAGATGTTGCGAGAAAAAAAAGAAGACAAAAATGTAACTGCTGTAAGGAAGAACGGCGCGTGGAGCTTTGAGTGTGAAGGAAAAAGGAGCTGAGAAAAACAGGTAAAGAGAGAGTGATGGATGATGTGGGGGAGGAGAGGAAAAAGGTGTGAGTGCAGAGACGTTGACAGAGGAGGTGAGAGGATTGTGAAGTTAAGCCAGAGTGGTGAGAGAGAGGAGTTAGAGGTAGAAGAAAAATTGGGTGGAGAAATGTGGGGAAACAAAGCGAGAAGGACGAGGAGGGGAAGTGGGCCAGGACAGTTAAGACTGAGATCCACCAAAAACAGGAAGAGTCTGAGAGCCAAAGGAGGGAACGAACACTCAGGGCAATATGTGCAGCATTAGTCATTGTGCATGTCACCCAAAAGACGCGACTCCAATCGATCTATGAAGTTGAACCATTTAAGTGTGCGATAAGCTCATTTTCCACACCCAAAGCAGTTTGTCAAAACATGACAGGCTGTCACAGTCAAGCTGCCACTCAGGCTGAGACAAGCACACCCATGCAAGGGTACTTGCTCATTTACCCCATTAAAACACTCAGCCTCACCTTGTAGCGCAGCTCCAAGCAGTTAAGAGAGTCCGGGGCATGTGGGTGGAAGGTCTCGGGGAGGAAGCGAAGTGCGAAGGTGAAGTTTCCAGCCAAAGGCGTGTCCCCGTGTAAGCTATACTGCAGGGCCTTGCTGAGGATGGAATTCAGGACTAAGGGAGTTAGGAGCTCGCCTGGGGTTTGGCCACTGGCCAGCTGGGTGGGAGATGGGGGAAAGAAGAAAAAAAAAAAGTAATGTGTTGTTGGGGCGCATGTTCATATTTAGAAAGAGCTGATTGACTCATTTAGAGTAAAAAGGAGTGATAAGTGAAATCTGCATTTAAGCTGGATAAACAAAACCTTCTGTCTCGTGAGCGTCAAGAGACAGGTGTACCTGATCATTTCACCAGAAAGGCAAGAAGGTGTTAGCAAAGGCTGTGCTTGTTAATTCCTGGCAGGAAGAGGTTGAAGTAAAGAGTCTAGAAATATCACACTGATGCTTCGTGTGCTTCAAAACAAGCAAACAGGGATGGAATTGGATATAAATTGCTTACAAGGTTAAAAGTTAAACCTGCTTCTCTTTATGAACAAGCCCTAAAAGCTCTAAACAGAAAAGCACAACAGCATCACCGCTGTGATATTCTTGAGATTTATGAAATATTAAATATTTTGCAAACCTAATTTTGTATTCGGATGTTTGAAAATGGTTCGCAGTACTGCACGGCCACCTTTATAAAGATTTGTACAACTTTGCTCACAGCAGATGAGCAGAACTTCAGCATTAGTGTTCAAGGTAAATCCTAATAGACGCTCCACTTTTGTGCAGAATCGTCTTTTTCATTTAAGTCCATTAAAGATCTTAACAAGCTCCCGACCAATTTGAAAAATGTAGGTTTTTAATATCTCTTCTCGTCATCCAAAAAACTGTCCACACGAATCACCGAGCGCTCATCTTTTTAAAACCTTTTACAGCTTTTTCAGCCACAGAAGTACTGATAGCATAGTCTGGCTTTAAATGTAAAGTGGACATGAAGATTTTATAATGTGTATGTGTTTTGTTGGTGGTGTGGTGCTGGACAGTTTTTAAGATTTCATGAATATAATATTATTTTGTTGTGCTTTTATTTAGTGTTTATAGTTTATTTGTTATTGTGTCCACCTGTCCAGAGACTGCAGATGAACAAACACCAACTCCTAAAAAGAAATCTGGCTCTTTAACTGCTAAATACTCCAATAAATGTACTATCCACTTGCTATGTTAGCGTGCAGTTAGCAAACAGTGGTATTTTAGACATTTTTAAAATAGAAAAAGCTCCCTCCAACCCCCCATATATACATGTAGTCACCAAGTCTATTACTAATATCAAAATATTGATCTGATGCAGCTTTTGGAAATTGGGTTATTGCAATTTACATGAGCGATGTTGTGAGATTATATGTGACAGAACCACAGTGCACACACAGGCTCTAGGGTACTAAATCACATTTGCAGGAGGACATACGAACCCTTAGAAACTGACCCTCTGGGTAATGAGGCAAGAAACGACTGCTATCTAACTGTGGCGTATACATTCTAAAACTGTGGCTGTTTAGAGTTATAAATGACCGGGGAATTTTCAAGGTTACCCGTGCCTGCTTTTTACAAGCAGACAACATTTAATACATGCAGCATAAATAAAACAAAATAAAAATAAAAATTCCCAAATGGAGACCGGGCATTTGACCTTGCTCTGAGATTCTCTTTCCTGTCCGCTGCTAGAATTCAACACCAGAGAGAAAGAGACAACCAGCCCATTTCAAATAAAGACAACAAAAAGATATGAAGCACAAAAGAGCGTCACCTTCTCAAACAGCAGATCGCTGAGGGACTGCGCAAATTCGCCGTCCTCCATCAGCAGGAAGTGGCGCAGCGCCTCGAAGTGTCTTTCCACACCGAGCTCCACAAAAAAGTAGTCCACTACGGCCTTGTTCACTAAAGATACACTGGGAATGGAAGGTGAGGAAAGGAATGACTAAGTTAAGTTGAGAAAAGTTTGTGCTGACTTGCAAATTTCATACAGGTTGTAGACAGTACAGGCATCAACCCTACTGAAGCTCGGAGAATATACCAGCATATTATTTTTCACCCCGTGGATGGCTTTCTATGTGGCATTACTTTAAATCGTCTCTCAGCAATTCACATTTATAAAACAGTCTGATTGTGAGAAGGTTCTCTTTCACTCAGAAGTTAGCAAGGAAGAGTCGAAAATAGATTTCTGTCAAACTCCACTGCATTGTCTATGCATGGAATAAAAATGTGTTAATAAAAATTACGAGCTAACACTAAATATTCGGCACCCTTTCTGTGTGCAGTGAGGAATGAGAAAGCCATTTCTTTTACACACAAAGGCTTGACTGCATGGGGTGCAGGAACACTGCAGGTGAAGACTGACAAGCTTGTCTGGAGTTCTGATGGAATCTTAAAATGGATGAAAGGCAATAAGAATTTAAATTATTCCTGCAGCTCCGAATATATACTTGACTACAGCTTAAGTGGCCTGAATAGAATCTATGAAAACTCACACTTGCATTTCTCTAAACATTGTATTTGGCTTTAAACACAGACACTCGGTACTCAGTTGTTAAGGATGTTATTACCATTTTCTAACACAAACTCTTTTTTTTCCCCAGACACTCACTGTGTGATGAGCGGTGCAGTCACAGAGTGTTTTATAAGGACTGGCAGGGAAACCATCTCGCTGAGTTGGACAGCTGTGGTGTCTGTGGCTCTGTGGAGTGTGGGGTCCACAGGAAGGCCCCAGGGGCCCCGAGTTACCTGCTTCAGCAGCTGACACGTAGGGGAAGAAGCTGTGAGAGAGAGATGACAGGCATGCCGCTGAGGAAATATCACTCTGACGACTGCAAACAACAGTGCCGTGCCTCAAAGTGTAAAAAAAGACCCAGAGTCATTTAAGTAGGTGAAAATGGACTCAAGCAAAATGTATTTTTCAAACATTTAACCCTCTCAAGGCAGGCGTTGCTGATTTGCAACAGTTAAAAACTAACAACCTGATTACCCCACATACATATTTTATTAGTTTTTTTACTCAGAAGTACCACTGCAGGACTTGGTTGTGCATTAGCAACAAAAAGTTTAATTTGAGCCTGAGAGGGTTAAGCTGTTATGAACCAAATGATTAATCAAGCCTATAAATGAATATCGCTTATACTTGTTTGTTACAGCCACTGAGCTACTACCTTAACTCTTTACCTATTGAAAGCCTCCTAGCAGTAACCTTTAAATCTGTTTTCTGAACGGAGCTATTTCTCTCATATTTCAGGCCTGCTTATGGACCAAAATGAGAAATCCAGAAACTATTCTAGTGGTCGTCAAACCACATTTTTATTGATATATACCGAGGTGTCAAAACCCATCATTAAGGATCCTGGGGAGGACATCAAATCTTCTTTATAGGGGTAAAGAGTTCAAGGTGCTCTGTAATGCTCATTTCCAGCTCCATATTAATAATATTGAAGTTGGTATCTTATACTGTGCCTCTGTCATCTTCTGAGAGAAACCTTAAGGCTGCTCTTTCAAAGAGCCTATTTTCTTCTGCCCGTTTGGCCATTACAAAGTTGGAAAAGCAGGTGGGTGGGGCTTCCACGGTCACAACCACCAGCTCCATCCCTCTGTGACATCACAAAGGTCCAGGAGTAGAAAAATGTGTCAGTAACTGAGTGGTGAAAGTTGTCTGAAGTTTAGCTTTTAGGCTTACTGGGATTATTTGCACATATGCTGACCTTATTATTTGAAACTTTTGGGAGTAACCATTTATTTGTACATATAGGATTAAAATGAAGGAAAAGTAAATTGGGTCTAATTAAAAATTATTCAGAATATATACAATTACCATCACTTTGATTTTCTTGAAAAGCTATAGCATTTACTGCAAGTTGATCCTGTCATTTTGGGGGTTTTCCGTAGCCTCATATCTTTCATAAAACTTCCTAAATTATTGCTCCTGACTTTGCTCAGTGGTGTGGAACATGTATTTGTCTGAGTAGATTTCCATGACTGATTTCACAGTAACTCCAGAAACAGGGATGAATAATAGCAGCATGACTGAATGTTGAACACAGAGTGAACAAGACAGGATATTACTCCACCGAGCCACGAGGCATCCCACCCGAGCATAAAGCAGACCTTTATGAAATATTACTGCTTTTTATGCAAACCTTTGCTTGCTGATGGAGCAAATATTCAACAGCCTCTGGATTTGCAACAGTCCTGAACATGTAAAAATAATTGTTTTAATTTACATTAAGTATGTACCACAAGACTAAGCTGTTACACATTTTCACTTCTTTGCAATTTTGAAATGATGTTTTAAAAAGATGTGCCCAAGGCCTACTTGGCGTAGGCTGCAGCTATTTTAATTTCTACAAGAACAGATTAGCCTTAAAGTGCTCCATGTGCTGAGTTTCATCTCATTTTCAGCAAAAAGAAAAACATAGCAGTTTTAAAGGAATTATTTGTGGTTCGTTAATGGCACAAATTAATATAAATAGTATTAAAAATGGAGAGTAAAAAAAAGCTCTCTTATAAAATGAAAAGACAAAAGTACATTCATTATTATAAATTGTTGATATTTACAGCACTTCTGTGAGTGCCGTTCATGTAAAATTTTGGAACGAACCTTTTTCAGCTACTCGCCAAGTATAGACAGATAGGCAGGCAGATTAGATACACAGATAGATAAACTTATTATTTGAATGCACTGAAAATGCATTTGAAAAGGTTTTATAAAACAAAATCCTACAAGCCATAAATTGAAAATATTCTCTCGGGCACAAAAACATCAATGAGCCATTTAAATAGGAACAAACTGTTTCCGTTTTGCTGCTGTGCTGGATTTTGAATGCCAAGTACAAACTGATCAATTACACCCTATGCACCTACATTATGTTACCTCTTATCCACAACACACAAAGGAGATGCCACAAGATGTGGCCAGAAATACTGTTCCACCCCACCCCTCCACCCCCACCCCTATACAAGTCGCACTTCACTTTGCCCTCAATAAACAAGTCCCAAAGGAGCCGTTCATTTCGAGCCCTTGATATTTTCAACTAACCCATTAGGTTGTAGCAGTCCTCATACTGTTCCACCTGGTATTGGGCAGCCAAAGCCAAGAGGTATTCCTGCTCGGACTTTTCTCCAGGGGACAACCCTAAGCAGGTTGTCCAGGACCCCATGCCCTCAGCCAGCTGCTCACTGGGGCATTCTGACACAAAACCTAAGGAGAAGTGTAGACTAATTACTTTTTACAAAGAAAGAACATAATTTGCAGTGACGTCTCAATTTACACTACATGAAAAACACTTTACACTTCCAGCTTTTCACACCTTCATGCAAAGAGTCAGGTGACACAAATTTTGCCGTTACAATAAAACGGTGATTATGCTAAGCTTCACATGAAAATGCTAATGTGAAAACAGGGTTAACAGGGGTAATACACTTCAGATATACTACTTAATACCCCACTACAAGCCCCGAGACAACAACGTGGATACAAGGAATAATAATTTTGCAAATGAACACTAAAGAGCTTGGGTTCAATTTTATATCCTCAGAGTTCGTAACATCTTAAAAATTACTGAGTGTAACATGTGGTTAATTACATGAATGTCACAACAGAATGTGTATGTGTATAACACAGAATTTGTTTCGTACCTTTGTTGTATTCATTGCCCTTTACTTTCTGCTGATTTCCAGTTTCTTTGTCCTTCACCACACATCCAACACCAAGTGAAGAATCTGATGAGTGTCCATAAGTACTGCCTGGCAATGGGGCAGGTTGTGGCTCAATCCCCAACACCACACAGCCTATCCCCAGTGTCGAATCAGACGAGTGTCCATAGCTGCTGCCTGGCAGCGGTGATGGAAGCGGTTCACTTTGAGAAACAACACATCCAACACCTAAATTTGAGTCTGAAGAATGGCCGTGGGCACTGCCGGGCAGAGGAGACCGCTTGGGCTCATCTCCTGAAACTACACACCCAACACCTAACGCTGAGTCTGATGAGTGTCCGTAAGAGCTTCCAGGCAAAGGCGACAAGGATGGTTCTGCTCCAGATACCAGACAACCTGGCTGAAGGGTGCTGTCTGAAGCGTGCCCGTGCTTACTCCAACAAGGTTTTGCTTCGGGAACGTTGGACACAAACTCACCAACCTTTATATTTGCGTCAGAGGAATGACCGTGGATGCTGGGAGCAGGGAGTGGTACAACAATCTCTGATACATTTTCTCCAACTTGAATATGAGCATCTGAACTGTGCCCGTGAACACTGGGCGAAGGTAGAGGGGAAACTACATCTGGAATGAGTTCCCCAACTTTTATGTGGGCATCTGAGACGTGGCCGTGGACATTTCGAGTAGGAAGAGGAGCGACAAACTCTGAAACGTTTTCCCCAATTTTGACGTGAGCATCGGAAGCGTGACCATGGATGTTAGGAGAAGGTACAGGAGCATCGACTTCTGAAACATGACCTCCAATTTTGATGTGTGAATCTGATGCATGGCCGTGGATGTTCTGCGAGGGAAGTGCAGCAGTTACCTCTGATACATACTGTCCAATCTTTATGTGAGCATCAGAGGAATGTCCATGGATGGTGGGTGAAGTTTGACTGACATCTGAATGAGGACTGGAGAGAGGCCTGTGAAAGTCTGGCAAAGGAATATTTTTTCCATCTTTATTGTGTGTGTCTGAGCTTTGCTCTTTAGTGCCTGTCTCCTGTGGCTCCACGCCACCATCATCAGAAAGACTTGTCAGGACTTTGTGATCACCTTGGTCACCTTGCACAGTTGTAGTGGAAAGAGCCTTGTTAACCACGTCATCTTTGGATTGTCTGTCTTCTGGTTTACTTTCGAGAATCCCTGTTTCTGCATCCTGTTGGAGTATAGGTGTAGATTCCTTGTGTTCCTTGCCTGTATTTGAGCCACTCTCATCCACCTGCTGTGCTGAGGCTTGTGAAGGTTGCGCGCACACACTGCTCTTTTCAGACTCCTCTGGGGTGTGCAGGCCTGGAGAGCTGGACTGAGAGGCTCCAGCTAGCGGGCTAGCTTTGGTTACAATTTCCTGGATTTGAGGAATTTTCTCTTCAGAGGAGATGTGAAAGGGGTGGTTTTGGATCATGTCAGGCAGGACTACAGGTCCCCAGCGGGGCCTGGGCTGGACTGACGCTTGGCCAGTGATACCCTCAAGTGGACTAAAGGGGGCACTGAAGTCATAGTCTACTAGTGGAGCTGTAGGACAGGCTTTGGGTAGGTCAGAGCCAATCTCCTGTAGAGCCATATCTACCTGCTGACTCTGAGACTTCGGAGACTTGGGAAGAAAGTCACCGATGTCAATTTCCTCAGAGATGAGGGCAGGGTCCGCTGTAACCTGTGCAATCTTTGGCGAAGGCAGATCGTGTGGTGGTGATACAGCTTCAGATTCTTGAGCCTTTGTTGTCTGCTGCTCTGACAGCTCCTGGGTGGGAAATTCCTGTCAAGATATGTTAACAATTCAATATTATGTTTCTGGAACACACATCAAGTGACCATGAAGTGAAAAAAGACTGGATGTTCAAAAACTAGCTTGTTGTTTGTCGTGGAGGAATCTGTTGTGCTGAGGGAGCAGGTGACATTACTTCCAAATGAGGTCTCTCCTGACCCAAGGGATATTTTTCCAGTATGGCCTGGAAACAAATCACAAAAAGTTCGGTTACAAAGTTTTGGTTATATGTCTTTGTTTTCTATTCATTTGTAACAAACCTGAGTTTTTTGCCCGTCATCCCTGAAAAAGTGAGCACGAGCTTCATCGAGTCTCATTCGCTGCACTCTCCACATGGCTCGTCTCTCTCTGCGAGCTGCTTCCTCCGATAGACGGCTGTACTGAGCGATCAGCTCCTTCCTAGAATTAAATAAATGGAAAAAAGAATGTTAAAGTAGCTGAAGGTCTTATCCTCAGTCGCTTACTGAAGTCTGCAATAAATGCTTGTATAAATGGCCCTGCCATTCCCGAACTGACCATTAAGTGATTTTTTTTATATTTGTGCTAACGTTTTATTCATATTTGTGCATGACTGTGATGTATCCAAAATGTTTGCCCCACCTGAGCTTGTGGTTTAGAGGGACTCTGAGAGTACTGGTAACCTGTGTGCTTATAATACGTGTTGGCTTTAATTAGAACTAAATTCCTCAACAAACTACAGGCAATTAATCAGTAAGACCTGCAAAAACATGAAACCTGTGCTTTCCTTGACAAAAGCCTTATTTATCCACACATGAAAAGAATTTAGTTTTTTGCCTAGCACAGCAAGAACTGCAGCTGTTTCTCAGATTTACAGTGTACATATTATTTATTACTACAATTTGCACGACTGTCTTGGATCTTTGTTTTTATTCTTCTTTAACATAAACTAATTTTATTTTAATCACTGTTGTATATTTAACAGTTATTAAATCATACAATATAAAGCATCACTATGCATCTGTGGGACCTTTAACTGTGTTGTTTATTTATTGTAGACTGCACTACTTTTTTCTTCTTCATCCTGCAGCTGAAACACAATAATTTCCCTTGTGGGATCAAGAAAGTATCCGTTTATCTATCTATCTATCTATCTATCTATCTATAGACAGTTAGAAGGTATTTATATTTTGAATAATGCAAAGGTTGCACCAAGGGAGAAGTAAGGATGTGAACTGTTTGGAGGAAAAGCTGTAGATGACAGGTGTTTTTTTTTTTTAAGCTATGGTACCCTCTGATCTCGGCCATGTCATTGTAGTAAATAAAAGCTTAGTGTTCACATTATTTGCTCATGGTGCTGAATCAGTTATGGAAATTTGGCACATTAAAACACGGGACACAGAACTGATGTCCCATCATGTTTGCATGGAGTAGGTTGATATAGTTTTTTCAAATAAAATCTTAACAGCTGTAAAGGCAGTCAGACCTAGCTCTCTGCTCCAGCTGCTCCTCCAAAGCTTGAAGTCTCTTTTCTCTGTCCCTCAGCTCTCTGGCAAAGCTGAAGTCATCCTCCTCCTGCTTCTTCTTGGCTGCACTTCTCCACTGGCACCACACGCACATACATCATTACTGTTTATCACATGGTCTTTTCTTACTATCTGAGGATCACATGCAATACCTGACAATACACAGTTTAATCTAGGCACTCCTATTCACACACTTTTTTTACCCTCTCTCTCTCTCTCTCTCTCTTTTTCATGTCTTACTACCTCTTGCTCCTGCTCCAGGTGCTGTTTCAGTTCCTCAAAACGCTCCCTCTTCTTGGCCTCCTCAGCCAGACGCTGTGACACCTGGCGCCCTACAGGAGGCGGGGGAGATAACAGTGAGCTGTTTACCCCTCCACACACACAGAAAAGTACATAACATTCTTGTCTGCCTCTCGCACACACTTAAACAAGACAACATCACCATCTGCCCCATATAAACAAACTCAAATATGCCCGTGCCAAGACACGCAAAGCGCATCAGGCTGAACACTCCCCCCCCCACCCAGCCACCACTGCCCCCCAACAGTGCCACACATCCTCTGAAGTAATAAATGATGTGAAGAGTGAGAGCTAAACTGTGCAAGTGATGATTAGATTTCACAACCCATGGTACTGGAAAGTATTCAAAGCCTTCCTCACTGCAATTGCCCCATGCATCTCCTCTGCTCTCCCGAAGGGTGGGAATGGAGCTGAAGGAAGCTCTCGCATTTAGCAATCAACAAGCGAATCAGGCTTATACTTAGAGTTGAGCCATTTGTTAAAGGTATACCCAGCAGGATGTGGGTTATGCATGTACGTCACGCAGTATATAAAATTCTACTTACAGTGTGTGTGTGTGTGTGTGTGTGTGTGTGTGTGTGTGTGTGTGTGTGTGTGTGTGTATAAATGTTACACTGACCGCGGATGCTCTCCAGGGTTTTGGCTGCTGACTCTCTGACCTGATTGATCAGCTCCTGGCGTGCCTGCTCTGCCCTCAGGGCCTAACAATAGACAGAAAAAAAAATATCATCATTAACAAAGATCTATGTCCCTGCCCTGTCTCTCACCTCTCCTCCCCCTCCTCAGCCAGAGGCTCACACAAGATCCGCCATACAAGCCAGGTTGTTACACTAAATCAAGTACAAGCTCGAGACTTCATCCACATCATTTTAATGACTGGCTGCTGAAATCCTCTGTACTTGAAGAGCAGTGCCACTTTGATGGATTGTGTAATGTAAAAAAAAAAAAAAAAAGAAAAAAGAAGAAAGCGGGAAAAAAAAAGTTCTCCCTTCTCTTTGACTTACAGGACAAGACCTGTAATCAAACACTGTATATAAAAGATGGACACACTCTCTGGATCTAAAAAGCATAGAAGGAATTTCTGTAAAAAGATCATTGTCTGGATATGAATTTGCTGAATCACAGAACAAGATTTTAAGCAGTGGAAGCGTCCTGGTTTCTGTTTTTCAGTCTGATTACTACTAACCAATCCTGGCTTTCTTGGCATGCAGGCTAACAGTCAGCAAAAACTTTGGACTGTATTTGCTTAACTGCAATCCTGAAACCATCAACTGCTATTTGACAGTAATCACAGTTTCCATAAATTTAGTAAAACTAAATTACATTTTTTTTTAGTTTATTAGTGTAATTTGCCTAAGGAGGATGTATTAAGACTGAGTCAACTGCCTTCCCAAACTGTTGTGTTTGTATTGAAATATCTATTAAATTTACTCCAGCTGGTAGTGTAAGACTGCACACCTTTGGACCAAGAGTCGCAAGTTCAACTCCCGCCTGGCAGTGGTATCCAGTAAGGGTCCTGGCTATTCCCCCCATGCTAAAACCAAGCCCTGAAATGGCGCAGCCATGTCTGCAGCCTGTCTGCTTGGAACATTTCACTACATGTTGTACTCTGTATGATAGCGTATGTGACGAATAAAAGGTTCTTTGTTGTTGTTGTCCAGAAATGGAAACCAAACTGAATTGAAACAAAAGGTAAATAAAGACTGAAATGAATTAATGAAACAAAAATACAAAACTAAACTGTGTTCACAGATTAATGTGAAAGAACTCTAAATCTGCATATACTGTTCATTTGGGAATAGACAGCCCCATGTAGTCCAGTGTAACTATTGTGTAAGTCTGCAGTATCCTCATTTTTTAGATACAACCCCCTGTTGTTGTATTCCGTTTCAAAAACCTAGCGAGACAACTGCCAAAACGCCAAACTTAGGCTTTAAATGCTAGTCCACAAACCAATGGATGGCATCTTGGTGGCTATGTCCATATAAATATGGACTACATATAGTCTATGGTAATGATTTGTCTTGTTAAAGTTCCTTTTTCACTGCCTCGACTCTAGGCTATATAGCTGAAAAGCTCTCATAAATGTAACTGATGATTTTGAGCAATGAGAAAATCTCAGACTCAGAAAAAAAAAAGAAGAAAAATACATCACAGACATCTAAGATGCACAAGAATATCCATGTGTGTCATTACTTGTTCCTCCCTGCTGATAGCACTGTGCTTTGCAATTCTCTCCATGCGTCCACGATACACTGCACAGTCTCTCTCAATCTCCTCCACCTCCTGGAGAGAGAAGGTGACAGCGATGCGGGGTACTGGCAGCTCCGACCAGCAGATGTAGTGCTGTGGACACACAGTTGACAGAATCTTAGTATCATAAAAAGAGGGAAAAAAAATTTCACGGATCAATTCGGATGACTCATTTGGTGGATTTTGACATATTTTATAACCCCAGAGTTTCTTTCATATTAAAATATGTGTTACCAGCTGTCTGAAAATGTAACTCATTTTTACAGCTACCAGCACAACACAAACTAGCAATGAATTTAGGATGATGTTGAAGACCGGTATGGGAATGAATTTGAAATAGAAGCTATGCAATGACCTGGTTATGGTGGTGCTGCTTCTAATTAAAAAAAAAAAAAAATCAAAGTGTTCATTATTCCATCATACAAATCTGTTATACTGTGTTTAACGAAGAAAGCATAATGCAGACACTGTAACTGGCCTTGTTCCCGTTTATGATCTTATGACTGCATGGGATTAAATCAGAGTCAAACCTTCAGAAACTGTATTAATTACTGCCAAAATTGAAAAACTAAAATGGATATCAAAAGATCCCCTGGCCCCAAGACTTCAGAAATGAATAATTACATTGCCTGTGACATAAGACACTTCACAAAATATGGAGAGTTGTTTTTTTGGGTTTTTTTTTTTTTTTTTTTATCTAAATCACACCGTGCCTCTTGTGCGTTTGATTGTTTCATGTAATTATGTTACCATGAATCAGTTTTTGTACTTTTGTTCAAATATGTATGGTTTCCTTTGTGCGTTTGTTTTGCATATCGGTTTTATGCTGTACATTGCATTACGTATTTCATTCAGAAGATAACGGTAACAAAGTATTTCTTTAATTAAAGACATGGATTCATGTGCCATATCAGCTAGTAAGCACATTAATGCCCATCACTTCACTCTTGTGTTTTTAATCCATAAATTCTTCCTAGGTATTGATAACTACCCTGCAGGCTAGAAAGACTCAAGCATCAGGGGAAAGAACAGAGAGAGGAAAAGTTACAGAATGCCAATTAGAAACAAAGGTCCTACAGCTTAGGTCATGGAGGTCAGACTGTAAAAAACATCATGCTGGGCAATCAGCAGGTAGGGAAGTTATGCAAAATACATTTTCATGAAAACTTCACCACTTTACTGATTTTTCCCCTGGTTTGCTAAATAAGTGATTCATTTACTTACAATTTAAGTTCTTTTTGGTCAAATGTGAAAACTTTCTACATTCTCTTGTTATGATACTAAAGTGAATGAATTTGAAGCTTCAACTCCTGGTTGACAAGAGGCGGACCAATTTACTGGCAGGCTAATCTTTTTCAATTTATCAGGATGTGTATTTATGATGGTTAATAAATGTAAGGAAGAGAAAGAACAACCACCCTTCAACCATGTTGACGGTGCATAGTTTGTCCACCAAAGAACACTGTCAGTGTACATACGACTAATGAAAACCATTGGAGAATATTTTTGACAACCAGCTGAGTGATTTAAAAAGTAATATTTCATGATACCTAGGACACCAATAGCAATATTATTCTTTCCAAAGCAGGAGTCAAACATGAGTATGGAAGATGAAAAATCTGCCTGACAATAACAGGAAATGTATCACAATTCTGATGACAGCATATTAATAAAGTTTCAAAGAGACCACGTTCCCATCTGTTGCAGTAATGATTGTTTTTTCCACTATTTCTGGCCAGTATGGAGTTTCAAGTGAATAGAATTTGTACTGTGGCATTTATAATCAAGCACATACAGCCAGTTCAATTGATATCAACAGCAATAACAGAGGAAAAATGGCTAGGTACTTTTAACCATTCTCAACATGTTTTCTGTATTTACAAGACTCAAAAATTCTATACTGGGTAAATTAAGAAGGCTATCTACGTTATATGTATGTATATCTACATAAATGTGGATCTGTGAATGTGCAAAACAAACCTGTGGGCAGCAGATTTTGAGGAGGTTGATAGTCTTTCCACACACATACACATCATTGCCAATGTGTCTCAAGAAGACTGGCACACAATCCTCCACATCCTTTGAGATCAGAGTGTAGCCTTGGACCCAGAAGTGTTTGTCTGCAGGAATTCAAAGATGTCTATTACATGTTGTCCTACAATTTAGAGTAAGTAGTTTTCGTGGTCCATTATGCCTCTTATAACAGCACATCGTACCCGGCACTGAAACATCTTAAAAGCAATGGTGGTGGAGTAATACCCAGCCCATGCTGGGGCTGAAACTTTTCCTTATTAGTATGACTTACGGGGCATGGCAAAACTCTGGCTGCTTGAATTAACTCTTGGAAATTGTTAGCTCTTAGCTCAGTGATCCTCAGCAAAAAGTATAAGAGAACATGAATGCACGGGGCTTCCAGAGCTCTTTACAGAAAGCCCGCGGCTTGCCAAGAAAGCTTAGCTGCTGATTGCTTCCTTGGCCGATGGAGTTCGAGGAGAACAATGACATTTGTGTGTCCTCCAAAAAAGCAAAAGTGTGAAGTGCAGAGGTTCGCTGCAGGAGTTGATGAGGTGTAGCCGATGAGCAAATGGACCTGTTAGTCAGACAAAGCTGAGGTGGTGGTCTGACCTTGAATGGGGTGTTGCATGACGTACAATATTTGGACAGTCTTGATTCATGTAGCAGTATATATATGGAGTAACTGTCAAAATGGAAATAAAAAGAAATGTATACAAAAATGTTTACAAAAAACGAATAAACTAAAATGGGATGCTTTCACGTACAATTCTGCCTGGCTAACAATTTAAAAACCAGAGAACCAAAAATCAGCAAAATCCAAAAGTTGATACCATCAAACGGCAAACATTTTTTTCTTACCCGAATAATTAAATTATCAGCCAATTAACAAAAATATTTAGTGGTTAATCATCTGTTCAACTGACTAATCAATCACCCAGTGACTGGACTGACACACATATCTTCATACACGTCACTACCAAGCACAATCTCATACACACACTCACGCACACCTTCATGCACCAACGTACTTTTTGCACAATACTCACTCTTTTGCACATCTATTGCACTTTTGCGTCCTCACTGTCTTGTGTCTGTATCGTTGCGCTCTGTCTGGTGTTGCACTGTCTTTGTTATGTTTTTTTTGCAATTTTTGCACATTGCACTTTATGTAGTCCTGCGTTGATTGTCTGTTATACATCATATGTAGCACCATGGTTTGGAGGAACGTTGTCTCGTTTCACTGTTTACTGTACCACTGCACATGGTTGGCATGGTTGCCACTTGACTAATATTCAATTATTCTCAAATAATTCGGTGAGATTTGAACCCTGGCCTTTTTCTTTTTCTTTTTTTTTTAATTGTTTTTTTTCTGATCCTTTAAGGACTACACCCAGGACTGTTAACAATAAAAAAATAACATATAGCTGTTCGTCTTCTGATAATAGCAACAACAATCAAATGACAGATAAGCTACAACAACATTTGTTTAAAGTAAACAGCTATTGTAATGTTTATTTTTCAAGTTTTGATATTAATGAAATTAAAGCCATTACACAATACAGATAAGATGACCACAGATGAAAAATTAGACATGACAATGAAAAGCAGTGTGAGCAAAGCAACATACAGAGACACACAAAGTCCCTCAGATCCTGCAGAGTACAAACGAGTCTATTTTGGCCTCAAAGCCTCTTTGGTCTCTTCTGGTCTCCCCAAGGGATCAAGTCATTAATAAAGTCATTAATTTTTCTGGAAGCAAAAAATAAATTCAGCAGGTCCATGTGTGTCCATGGCAATTAAACCAGAACCAGAATAGTTGTACCAGCTAAAAAGAATAAAGGACCACTACTTATTTGTATGGCTTACTGAGTGAAGACATCTCTGGTTCTTCCAGCTGGGGTATCTGATTCAGTTTCCCACTGATTATCGTGCAATAACGTCATGACAGCTTTTATAGACACAAGGACAAATCCTACTAGGCAACAAACGCTGTAATAAAATCTATTTTTTTCTGCTCAACTATGTATCTGGCAGGTTTTTCATTTTCAGAGCCTGGAGACCGAAGCCAAGGTTTTGATACGGCGACATGTGTGTATATGTGTGTGCAAGTACTGTGTCTCCTCACCTCTGTAGCTAAGGTATTCCTCATTGACCTGGATCATGAACTCTCCATAAACATCACGAAACACGCCACTGTACACCCAGTCAGACACAAACCTAAGTGAGGCACAGAAAAACAAAACAAAATAGTGGTGTCATTCTTAGACAGATTTATCAACCATTTAGCTATATCACTAAAATAATATAGGATATATTTTGCTGTTTTCAGGATGCCTGTCTGCACGGGGCGCATAGAAACTGACCGTGTATAAGGTTCACAGCTGCTCTTCAGCAATGAAAGAAGAACAGGGTAGTTCTCGTTGCTGCAGTTATTCTGTGCTTCATTGTACAGGTAGGACAGCAGTTTAACACCCTGAGGAGAACCACACGGCACTAAGCTGACAACTCATCTGATAGGCTAAACACAACTGTGATAGAAGACATATTGCAGTTTGCAGATAAAAGAGCACTCACCACAGGGAAGGTGGCCTGGCCTGCACCCAAAGGCCCATCCACACAGCACAGTTCTGACAGGTATCTTAGATTAAAAGAAAGCAAAGCATTTTTGATTTGCTGATATTTACATCAAGGTCCTCTTTGAAAGGATATGGCTGTACTGTCAACTAAGTGAGGTGGAGGTTCAAAATGACAAAGTTAACACCAGAAAACCAGCATGTAAAAAGCATTTGACCTCACCTGAGTTGGCGACCCACTTTGCGGAAGAGAAAGCCAATGGTCAGCAGGCTAAGAGTGGGTGGCGTACTAAGAACGCAAGCCCTGTAGTAATGCAGATACTTCCTCAAGCCACCGGTAAAAGCCTAAGAGATGGAATATATGTTCAGAGATTAAAATGCATGTGCACTTCTTTCTGTGTTGGATTTTGTTGCCTACTATGGACTGCTTCATTTAGGGCACTTTAATTTTTTTCTTTCCCTATTTTTATATATTATATAATATTTTTAGACGTATTTATTTATTTTGCTGCGTACGCAAATAAGATGCTCATGTGTTTCTGTCTCAAAGTGCCCATTCAGGAAGATTATTTCCAATTTCTGAACACAACACTATTAACAACAGTACAATGCAAGCAGAGAACTTAGAGGAAATAATTTGCAGCGTTAGTGGTATTAACGATGCTTATGCAAACATACCTGGAAGACTAAGCCCTTCTTGTCAGCACTCTGCAGAGAAAAGCGGCTGAGCCTCAAATAATAGGTGCCGTACTGGGCCAATTCCCCCAAGAGACGAGACACGCTCTCTGGAGAGGCTCCTGACACACACACACCGGGCCTGACGTCAAACTGAACACTCTAAGAAGGGAAACGCATATTGACAGATGGTGGACAAAACACAATAAATAACTGTACAGTCTAATAAAATCCAATAAAACAGCCCAGCAGCAAAGACTGTCTTTAGTGCATTCGATATTGAATTTTGCCAAGGCTGTAGAAGAGTCACGTCCATGGTGATTTTTGAAGGCACGGCTTCTGCTGGTATTATTTTAGACTGCATCACATAATCTGCTGTGTGTTATTTTTGTTATTTTTTTCTTTCACATTGATTTTTTTTATAGAGATATTTACAGTACTTCAAGACAGCACACATCTGGGGGCCTTGATCCACAGCCTTGATTGCACTTGCAGTAAAGAAAACACCTATGTAACTATAGAAACAAAATTTGACCTCAAGGCAACCCAATGAAGGAGGCAGGACTCACTTAGATAACAATATACACATACACATATATACAATATATTCTTTATATAGTTTCAAAAAACCAAAAGTGGGCGAGGGTGATGATTATTTATTTGGTTTGCCAATTTTATAAGAATACATTTAATTTCCTTGCACTGCCATATGCCCCTAATGCATTCTGCCGTCATTTATAGCCATCCTTGTTTCTCTCCTCTGCTCCAGCTTCACTGTGTGTAAAACCACTCACCATAAGCACAGAGCAGGGCAATGAAGCAAAGTAAAGATTGCATTACTCGAGTTGAAGACAACTCGCCACATTACTGCAACTGCACAAAAAGCTTCCCAGCAAATGTTAATCTGCGTAAAACAACAGGGGCGAATGACTGAGATTTGTCGTTATAACAAAGAAGGAAGTGGGAAAAGCTATGTCTGCCCCGTACCCCCTGGGGCCCCACCAGCAGCAGTCAGCCAAAGGGAAACACTGATGTTAATCATAAAAATATGCCGGAGAGTCAAGATAAGGAATTGAGAAGTAAACAAGATAAGTAGGATGCACTTTATATTGTAAAAATAAGTATAATCTTCCGACAAAAAAATAAGAATTTAATGGGAAACAATAAACTACCAGCAGAGCTCCCCTGGGTTTTTGTGTTCAGAATTAGGAATATTTTATTTTATTTCATGATCATTTAATCAGGCAGCTGACTTAAGCATACACTTCACACTGTTACATTTTATGAGTCAGTACAGCTTGTTTATATGCACGAATTTCCCATTATATCACATTCCAGCTTCTCCTTTTAATCTGTTTTTCTATTTGTAGCATGTCACGGCGCTTTTAGTTACTTTTATCACTTCTGCCTGACAGACTACTAAAAAACAAAAACAAAAAAAAAAAACAAATAAAGTGCATTTTAGAGACTAATAAAAGATAACGAACTGCACCTGGTTGAGAGGAAAAGTAGTAGAAGCCACTCCAATCAGGACGTTAAGGAGATCAGACACCAGTTGCTTCTGGGAGTCCAGGGGTAAGGGGAGGACAGGAGACGGTGTGCTCGTGCTCACCACCCTCATTTCACCCTCCCAAAGCCGATAGAGCTGATCAAAGGCCTCCCTGCCTCCCTCTGTTAGATAGAAAGACTCCCTTTTTCCAGGTGGGCTAGTGAGACAAACGAGGCATTCAGTTCAGTTTTCCAGAGGGAAGAAAAATACAAAACCCAAAAAAACTAAGCAAGCGGGCCTCTCCAATACCTTGATGACTCTGTAGTTAATAGTGTATGTGTCATTATGTCATTTTCTAAACTAAAGGCTTTGGTTTAATTCAGGATACTCTTGAATTCAGTATCTACCAGCTAAAGTGGATTTCTGTTCATTTATATGTCACAGATTTTGTTGTCATTTAACATTTAGATGTTTATTTATATTAAACCTCACAACCCAAACACAGACTGGTTTATTTTTTTCCCCTTTTTTTTTTTTTACATTTTCATTAGTTTGGCATCTTCGGTCTTACAAAAAAAGTAAGCAAGCTTCTATGATTCAATCTATCATTATTTATATTTTTTTCAGCTTTTTCTGGCATTTTATAGACCCATCAATTATTTCAAAAAGGCAGAACAATAAAACTATGAAAAGAATCAGTAGCTGCTCTCATATTATAGTGAGGAACTAGATTTACAACTGTTAGTGGGTTACAGCTGTTTTTTTAAAATACAAAAAGAAGTTTGGCATGCTTACAGCATAATCAAATTGACACATCACTTACCAGCCAACAGACTCCCAGCAGCGGCGTCTTCCAGGCTCAAATGTGCGTAGAGCCTCCCAGATATCAAAGTCTGGAATGGGGCTAGGCTCTGACTGAGAGTCTGGGGTCAGGTTGGAGGCTGACTGGAAGCCCTCATCTTCACACTGATCTAAACAAGGAGGCACCTGCAGAGAACAACAAAGAGAGAGTGCATAAAGCAATGCAAAGATAAATTATTTAAATCAAACACTGTGCAAATATGAATACGCTGAGCTGCTGAAGTGGACATATGATAAAACAGCCTAAGCTAAACTAAATATATTACTTAAGGATATAATATGGTGTCTTACTCGTATCGCCAACCCTGTTACATCAATATTACTGGGGATTGGAGGCAGATCTAGTCTTATGTCCATGTCTGAGGTGCGAGTGTGCTGGAGTGCTCCAAACAGGGTCAGCCTGGTCTCCTTTTCAAATCTTTCTTCTGCTTCTAGTTTTGTTCTCAAAGTTAGCAGTCCTGTGCCAGGTGGAGCATCCATCAGCCTCTGAGTTCCATACAGACTCTCCAAAGTCCCCCATTCCTCCCCACACACCAGACCCCATGCCCGGGCCTCCAGCCTCTGCAAGTCCTCACTTTGGTAGCTCCATGGTTGAGGCATCCGCAGCACAGGCCTCTCTCTTCTCATATAGTCCCTGCTGAACGAGGTAGGGGGAGGAGGTGCCGACCCAGCAAGGTTCACAAGAAGGTCAAGGACTGCATCCACTTCCTTCAAAGCAGAGTATTCTCCCTCCGGCAGCCTCCCGAGCTGCTCTTCCAGCCTTTCTGCTTCATCTCGACAGCCAGCCACGCGTAAATCAAAACATATCATCAAGACTTTATTTCTCGGTGGTGTATTAGCTGTGGCACTCAGTCCTGGTGCAGGTCCTTTGGTGCCATCTTGAAACAGGTTAGACAGGAGGGCACCGTAGGCACGTTTTTTAAGAGCCCTGTGGAAACTTTCTCTTGAGACTCCTCCCAGTGCTCTGCGCTTCCATGACACCCCAGAAAGGCTGCAGTCACACAGGGCACTCAGCAGTTCAGTGATGCTGCTGCTGGTACAGCTGGGCATCATGCAGTTGTTAAGGCTTGGGTTCATGGTAGCTCTCTTGCCTCAGCCTGTATGAGTAAAACAAACAAGTTTTAGGTGATTGCTTTTAGAACAACTGTAACTATAACAGACGTTTTCCTAACAACACATAGACATCAGACAATAACTCAGTCCAACCAACACTGGTAGACATATTACTGTTGACTACTTCCTTTATAAACCACAGTATACGTACGTGTGTGCGTATGTATCCTATACATAGTGCGCTTACTCTGGCTGTTTTTATATGTATACTGTGTCAGCTAACTAGCATCATCGTTAGCCTTATTAGCTAACGTTTGAGATATCAAACGGCATGTTTTTGTTTCTTTAGCAAGCCCTGTGCTATTCCGAGCTAAAACTATATTTCCTTCTTGTAGTTTTCTATCTTCTTGGTATAGTATTATATGTATTAATTCACCTGAAAATTTGAACCTTGCATCCACCTCCAGCGACTCCTCCCGTGCATGCTACCGTTTGTTGTGACCAATGTACCTCTGCATCGATTAGCCTTCCAGCTACGTTTAAGCGCAATAACAGTCGGACCAATTATATATTTATTTCGATTTTGTTTGTTTTTTTTACTTCAGCTACAAATTAATATGCAGTGTTGCTGCACTTAGGAGCTAAAAGCAAGCTAGGCGCCTCATTCATCTTCCATCGTCCGCCGCAAGGAAACAAGAAACAGTAGATCTGCCTCCCCCTGTCTCTGATTGGACAATCAAGTTCTCCTCTGCAAACGACTGGCTAATGATACTGCAGAGGGCAGACTGATTGGTCCGTTTTGTTCGTCCGTCAGGGGATGAGAAAAGTGTCATTTGTAACCGCGCTTTGCTGCATTCAGGTGTTACACGAAAAATGTACTTTTGTCTACTATGACAGGACACTTTTAAGTAATTGACGATAATTATTAATGAACAGAACTCTTAAAATGACAAAAAAGAGATATCCAGAGAAAACACTTTCAAAGCTACTGCAGCCAGTACTGCAGTTCTGCTTGTTTGGGAGTAAAATCGTTTATAAATAGACCATTTCAATGATTTATCAGCAAAACACCTAAGCGGTTTCCACTACTTATGGGTGAATACATTCTAATTACAGACCTGATGGTTGAATATGGTCTCCTCTTTTCGCTGATCAGACTCCTGAAAAAGTTGACAGGCACTCATGCAGCCTCCAACAAATATGCATTTCTAGTGTGAATGCAGTTAATGACCTGGGTCAAAACTGATAGGTTCAGTTTCCCAGAAATGGATCAGACCTACTAACCATACCCCCGTCCCCAATGGAGGTCTTTGCTGAATTTATCTTTAAGTCTAAGACTAGGAGTAATCCCTGTCGGAGAAACCTGCCGATAGTTCTTGTTTTGCAGTACAGTCCAAGGATCACCTGCAGCTAAAGTTGTTTTAGATTTAAGTGGGCTTTGTCCCTCATGTTTGAGAAAAGAGTACCCCTTTAATGACCAGCATGAGCAGTAATCAGAAGAATTACATGTACTCGTGACTGTTATTTTCCTTTAATTATATTTTTCTTGCACACATATCTGACAAATGAAGTGGGAGGCGCTCTGTATGTACACCTAATTAAGTCGTTATAATTACATTTAAAAAAGCATGTAGTGATATTGATGGCTTTTTTTAATTATTGCCTATAATAACTTGTATATCACACAATTAAAAACATTTTGAGGGTCTTTTTTATGTGTGTGATTTTTAAACATCAGTAAATCAGTTTTCTTGAGATACTGCCGCCCCTCACTACTCGTTAGACTCAATAGTTAAGTAGACTACAACCAATTTAAACTCAGACTAAGCTTAATAAAATCCCACATGTGAAAATCCAAGCTAACTCAACGAGATATTTTAATATGCTCACAGGATATGAGCTTAGAGAACCCTGGAGTCAGAAACTGCCTGCGTGGTTTTAAATTATTCATCAGAACAACTGTTTAGAATGACACCACACCATCATTGTTTTTATTTGCTCCAAGTTCTCCTCCTCCTCCTCCTCCTCCTCCTCCTCCGTCCCTAAGGCAGAGAGAATCAAAGCCAAATCTCATTAGGAGGTTTCAAACGTGGAGGTGAGACTTAACCTGCAGAAGGAGAGGCTGGCTGCATTGTGTGAAGAAGCATCCTATGCGGGAGAACAGAAGCCAGGAATCGTGCAGATTTTAACCCAATTTCTTGAAACCCGGCACAGAGGCTGACTGAAAAATAATTATTCTTAGTGTGCAGTATCATTGATTTCTAGACAGTGAAGGGCATGGTTATTTAGAAATCTTATCACAAGCGCTGTGCGCGGCAAATAATGTTGAATCCCAAAATGATGTAAGGCGCGTGTCCTAATAGGAATATAAAGTACTGTATCGCCTTTGATTTCCCACAAGTGATCAAGGATAGTGTACAAAATGCAGTGCTTGCGATAATCAAGTGTAATCACTCTTGCTTTGGCAGCAGCCCTTGAAGTTGCTCTATCTGTTGCTGCATCAGTGATCCGCCCGGTTCGAAGATGGCCCGTGCAGGCTCCTAGTCTGTCTTTGATATCTCCACCCCTGCGTCTGGGTTTGTTAAGCAGTCAGATGAGGCAATTTTGCCTTTCATCTTTCTTTTTTCCAATTTCATTCTTAGCTGTCAGTACTTAATTAATGTTTTTTGCCGCAATTTTTCCAACCTTCACCGCCGATGACAGAGATGCGGCGCGGCTATTTATATTATCAACTCATTTCATGAAGCCAGACCTTGGCTTCTAGTTTGTATTCCGAGCCTTGTGACAGGAACCTGATGTGGCATTTGGGGAAAAAAAGCATCAGCCATCATAGGATACACTGCATATGAAGACTGATGATATCAACTGATGTTATCAACAAAGTCGTTTGGGGTCATAATATGAAGGAATATGTGTGATAAGGGGGAAAAAAAACTGTCAGCTTTTGACACTTGGTCCTCTTCTTCATAAATCGGGCTGGTGGTTTTAATTTTCAGAAACCCCACCATTACTCTTGCCTGTGCATGTTGTCTTCATAAGGTCATGCAGGAATACCAAAGACTTGCACAAAAGAGTTTTTCCTTCAGCGGTGGAAAAAGCTATTCTATCATCCAAGGTGATTGTTTCTCATGCATTATTCGTGAGAGGTGGGTGTCAAATTGAAGCAAATCAATATGCTGAAGGTGAAAGAAACACAGCAGATATGAAGAGCGTATATGTCTCTGAGTTTATTAACGGAGGAGTGTATGATGAAACCTGTAACCCTCCGTCCACACACAACTTTTGTAAAATTAAGTTCATCCAGTACAACCAGATCAGGTACAAGATCAAGAATCTTCTGAGCTGCCTCGGATGTGAAGGAAAACGTTGGCTTCCGTTAATGGTCCTGTACTGAAAATGGAGCGTCCCAGTTTCTTTTATCATCACAGCACATTCACAAGTTTCAAAATGGGGAAAAAAAAAAGGTCTCGACAACTGCACAAACAGGTTTTTTTTTTTCACTTTTGTTATTTTTGTCCCAGGACTCAATGCATAGGATTATACAGTTAGAATACAGTATTTCAACGCGTTTTACAAAGATTTATATGATATAGGAAACGAGAAATAAAAATAATAACTGCACAGCAGTAAGAATGGTCATTTGTCGAGTATAGATAGTCATTTATCGTACACACTGTGGAACAGCTGAGAAACACAGGGCAAAAAATGAACACAACTGGAACAATTTTGCGCATATCCATCTACATAAGGATAACCTTTTGGCTTCAGACTAATTTAGGAATGCCAGACATTTTCAAGGGAAACCCAAATCACATTGGCCACTGTTTTACATTTAATCAGTTTGGCTTTTTTTTTTCTTTTTTCTTTTTTTGCCTTACCCACCAAAGTCCTACTAAGCACACACCACAGACACCCAAAGGAAATGCACACGTCAAAATTGCAACCATAAAAGAAATCTTACTGAAACATCTTCAGCCTATTGGCACGCAAATGGCTGCAGCAGGGCATCTAGCATTTGAGACAGCACACATAAGATCACAAGTCCAAATACATTGCTGTGTCTATATCACTATCATCATCATAGTCACCTAGGTTACCAGTAGAATAACTTAGAAACAATATATGTAATATCCTATATAAGGCACATTTTTGGTGAAAGAAAGGCTCTGAAAGAAGCTTCTTGCATCAACTCTGTCAGTAAGAAAGGACTCAGCAGTAAACAACACCGGAGACAAGGATGGAGCCTGCAGTTGGCATGCAATTAAGATCAAAAGCCTCCCCTGCTGATTCCATTATACAGAGTGCCACTCTGCACTGCGCTGAGTGGGCAGTGCCAAGTGCTGTTGGTCGGGATGCCAGGGTGCCATGCTGAGACAGCAGGCAGGCAAGCTCGAGGTCTGTGCACACCTCTCTCTAGCGAAGGCAGGAATCATTAACATTCTTGGGGCTGTGGAGAGCGTCATGCGCCGTCAAATCCACACACCCATGATCAGATACAGCGAGTACAATTAAATCATCTGTCAACAGCAAGGCCTACAATTTAGGGACGGCGTCTAATGGCCCAAGAAATAACCAACCTACCCTGGCGACACCTCGGTTCTGACACTGACATATCAATAACCCAATTAATATAACAATTATGTACACGACTGAACCAAACAACCCCCCTCCCTCCCCCGACATCATACAGAGGCTAAATCCACGATAATTGTTCAGAGCATGCCATTTAAGTACCGACTGAATCTCATCTAAATTATTAACATCAGCGACAGGCTATTTCATAGCTGTAGAGGCAGAATTCGTGATGACTATTTGGAACATTACAAGGGTAATACTAAAAATATGGTACAAAAATCATAAACATGAGCAATGCATAAAACAATTTGAATAGTCTTCTAACATATTGCTGAACTGCTACTTTAGTAAGCAAATGCAACTGTTGATTGTGGCTCATGGTATACTGACATTATTGCAGGGCTAATATGAGTGACACGAATCTGTGGCAGGAAAAATGGTTGCTTCTTGCTGATACATATATGTATATAAAAATAAAACAATATAGCAAAGGAAAAAAAACTTAAACACAGTCTTTAACTATAATATCTTTAAAACGTATTAAATGTCCTTCTGTGCTTTAGTTGAAGTGGAATGTTTCATGGCACTGTACAATAAAGGGAGACAGACTGTGCTATTATCGATTTCCACGAGCACAACAGGCAATCCAGCCGGAACCAAATCCGAGTCAAAAGAAAAAGAATATAACTCAAATGTTTCTGAAACGCCTGGTGATCTGTCATTCATATGAGCCTGTACATTGCTAGATTAACCAGCGTCCTTTTGAGGACCCTTTGGTCTCTGTCATAAAGCTCATTGAGAGCACAGGCTCCAGTGTGTTACTGAGTATGGGGGAATTAAAACGACAAAGCAGGCGTCCTGTCACCCTCGCGCCTGACAGTAGGCATCCCGTGTGTGCACGCACAATTTCACACATTCGCACACGTGCAATCCACCCAAACGCACACTTAAATTCAGCAGCACACACTCTTTTTTTGTTTTTTTCCACAAGTACTTCACACAGGCATCTACGCATACACAGGCTAATAAAAACACTATCCGCACCACAAGGTGATCCATTTAAAAAGATATTTTTTCTTATAAAGCTTTCCGCATAAAGACTGCACGATAAAAAAAATATATAATACAACTCTTAAAACCATTTTTTTTTTTTTTACACAGAGAGAAATTGAACATCTGATTATCTCCTATGCCAGTGCTCCACAGAGGGGCTTAAATCTCAGAGAGAGTTCTGCCGCACTGCATTGTGGGAGCAATATTCAGTGAAGCATGAATGAGTGCGCAGACCTTTAAGGTTTGGCAAGTGAGCTTTAAGGCGTACCTATGACAGTGTAACCCACCATTTTCTTCCTGTCTCCTCTCTTTCTGCATTTCATTAGTCTGTTACTTCACACAGAACAGAAAATTACCCCAGGACCAAGTTGTACAATAAACACGCCCATTTCTCACATTTCCTCATTTCTGGAATTTATTCACTAAAAACAAAAAAAGAAAGAAATAAGCCCCTGTAGTCACTGGCGATATTCCCCCTTCCCTTGGTTCCTCCCTCCACTTAGTGGGTTAGAGATCAGTCACTTTGTTTTCCAGGGCGGCTGCTATCTGCTGGAGCCGCAGGGCTAGCTGTTTACTCTGGGCAGCTGGGTCCTCTTCCAGAGAAGCGATGATCTGGGAAAAAAAAAAGAAAAAAAAAGGAAGGTAAGAAGGACAGTAAAAAAAAAAAGTGAGATGTCGGGTATAATAGGTGTAGAGGATAGAGAGGAGACAAAGAGTTGGACAGAGGATGGCATAAGGGTAATGTCGGAAAAGCAAAGAAACAAGGAGGAGGGGGATGGACAGAGAAGAAGCACAGGACAAAGAAGAAGAAGAAGAAGGGTGGAGAGTGGGAGGAGAAGATGGTGTTATTCGACATCAGCAATCGCGTCATATAAGCTGTTATTCTTTGCGAGTCCCACTTAGGGGAGACTGACAGCCCCATTTGTTTATCCAACTTGTTCATTAGGTTTTGTTTATCCCCTTTTCGTGACCTCAAGTGGCAATGCACAATGGACTCTTAAAAATCAATTCCCAGAGCAATTTTCCAATTCACATCCCACAGAAATGCTTTCAATTAAAATTTCATACAATCACTCTTCTGGCATATCAAGAGTGAAGAGAGAGAGAAAAAAAGGAGAACCAATAATATAGTGGGCAGTAGTGCATTCAGTGGAATAGCCTCCTTTGGGTGTGATAGGAAAAAAAAGGGCCTCTTACCCCATCATAGTATTTGCTGGCGTACTGGTAAAGCTGATGGAGAGCCACGTGTGTGTTCAGTTTGTCTGTGTGAGACTGAAAAACATAAACAGAAATTTAAAGGTTAAAGTGGAAATCCAACCAAACCATGAACCTGGACCCAGCTGAATAAACTACACCCAGGCTTTAAAAACTGTGGCGGAGCAAATGAGAATTACTGCACACACATAAATAAGCCTCTGAACAATGCTGATATGTAATGCCACCGGGCATTAAAGTTATAATCCTTAAGATTTTCATAAACTCAAATCCTGTTTTTCATATTACAATATAAAGAAAGTCAATTATTGACATGCTTTTTGGTTAAAACCATTTGAGTTAATTCGGCAACAGTGCAAACAAATACACCAGTTCCTCTTTTGTTGTTTTCAGCAGCATGTAGTTGCAAAGTGCACCCTTGGCGCAGTAAGTAAAAAATACAATTTTCATACAGTCCTTCCTGTGGAAACTGTTATGTGGATGCCACATCAATGCAATATGATTCAATTATGACTTTCTCCATTGGTTTCCTGTGTCACCCTATCCTATCTGCTGACAATTAAAGACAAAAAAATAAATGGAACAAAAAAAATATTTTAACATTATGGACTTGAAAGTGGACTATGAATCTCTCACAGTTGACGTGCCAGTACAAAAGAGGCTTTAATAATAATAATAATAATAATAATAATAATAATAATAATGGATTGCATTTATAAAGCGCTTTTTGAGAACCTCAAAGCGCTGTACAATTCCACTATTCATTCACTCTCACATTCACACACTGGTGGAGGCAGCTACAGTTGTAGCCACAGCTGCCCTGG
>NW_024582465.1:350170-359361 GCF_018398535.1 Haplochromis burtoni
AAAAAAAAAATCAGGTAATTCTTTGTTTTTACATTAATCAGGTCCCTATCAGCCCAAATAGCAAACAGAAGTTAAAAATGCATGCCATGAAAGAGTTTGGGTCTTGGGAGGTTAAGCTAACATTCACATAAATTCATACGCCAATGAATGCATCGGAGAGCACCTTAGGGTTAGTATCTTGCCCAAGGATATTTAGCCTGCAGACAAGGGCAGCCAGGGATCAAACCACTAACCTTCCAATCAGTAGATGACCTGCTCTATCTCCTGAGCTACAGCCACCCCAAGCAGGCTAGGCTAGGCAAGGCTTTAGATTTTGTTGCAAGAGAATGCTGTCATCTGACCTACTTCAAAATTGGCTGAGGTATTACTCGAGTAATAATAATAATAATGGACTGCATATAGCGCTTTTCGAGATCCTCAAAGCGCTTTACACTATTCATTCACTCTCACATTCACACACTGGTGGAGGCAGCTACCGTTGTAGCCACAGCTGGCCCTGGGGCAGACTGACAGAAGCGAGGCTGCCATATTGCGCCATCGGCCCATCACCAGTAGGCGGTAGGTGAAGTGTCTTGCCCAAGGACACAACGACCAAGACTGTCCGAGCCAGGGCTCAAACCGGCAACCTTCCGATTACAAGACAAACTGCCAACTCTTGAGCCACGATCGTGCCAAGATCGTGGCTCAAGAGTTGGCAGTTTGTCTTTAGAAAGGAAATACCTTTTTCTTAACTTATTATATCAATAACTAAGTCCCCGGGGGCATTTGGTTAAAAAAAACAAAACCAAAAACCCAACAATCTTAAATGTGTTCAATACCCACACTCGAGGGATGTTAAAAATCATGTTTTGGATGATAATCCAAGACTGAAACCTTAAGGATTGCAACATTAACAGCAAGACAAGATTTTATCCCAGAGCTGTAAAAGCATTAAATGCTGCATTGTCCACATGATTGTGCTGTGTGCAATGGAGGGTTTTGCAGTTTAGGTGAATGGAGAAAAGTTGTTTTTTTTTCATCTCTTATATAGTTTTATGCAATTTACAGATTTAGTTTTATGACTGTTGTGAGTGATCTCTGCACTATAGACATTGCACTTATTAACTGCACATGTTACAGTGACAATGAAGATATTGAGATATATCTATTGATATATCTATTGATATATCTATTGTGTTCCATTCAAAAATGACAGATGTATTCCTTACCCGTGACACCTCTGCCAAGTGAGTGTTCATGTCCTGGTCGCTGACAGATACCATCTGCCTGATGCCCTTGTAGTAACTAAACACACAGACACACACATAAAGAGTAGACAAGAGGTGGTAATTGCTCCATTATGTTAACTGATATTTAAAAAAAGGTATTACAGTCTCCAATGATAACAGATGGAAAGTGCTGCCAGTACTTACTCATCTACCATCTTCTTATAGGTGGAGATCTCCTTTGCATAGAGTAGTTTGTTACTTGGCGAGTCCTAAAGGGGGAGGGATACAACTCAGTGAAAATGGCACTTTAAATTAACGTGCCTATAACCTTTTCACATAATCAAATTTGTTCTCATCTTCTGTCCATCTTTTCACCCATCTTCCTTTTTTCCTCCTCACTCCTCCACCTCATATTCTCCCACCCCTCCCTCCTCTTGTCCATTCGTTTCCACTCACCCGGCTGAGTTTGTGCTCACTCTTGGTGCAAGCATCCATAAAAGTCTGGGCGATGACAGAGAGTGAGGCGTCCACCACTTCAGACACGTGGACGTCAAAGATGAAGTGGGGATTCTTGAGGATGTTCACCCAGAACCGCAGAGGCAGGCTGCACGGGTATTAAAAAGAGGGGCAAGAAATCAGTCTATCATCACTGGTTGTTATCGGTATTATTGTTTCAGAATGGGGGGGGGGTGTCTCATCAACCGCATTACATCCATGAATTAATTTAAGTCAGGGAGGCATTTCATTTCATGTGTGAGAGCACTTGCCTGAGGTGCAATTGAGTGCAGTACAAGATAATAACAGCGGTGGAGAAAAGCCTTTCGTGTCGGTGTCAGTTTATTCAGAACAATACCCTTGACTGTCAGTTTATATTACTGTTTCACACGATGCTGACCTCTGTGAGAACTATTGCTGTTCACAGAAAATTAAATGAAAAAGAAAAAAAATTATCTCTGAAGACTTTTTTTTGACAACTAAAGGGATCTGCACAAAGCAACATCCAATGACGCTTGTCTACTCTAACAAACAATGATTAGAAATGATAAAGCAGCTGACCTCTGAGGTTCCTCTGCAGCCTAACAACTTAAAGCCCAGACTACATAATGCAATGCTCGAACGGTCTTGCTAATTTCCCCCCTGAACGGAAAAACAAACTCCACAGACTTTCTTCCAAACTCATATCAGCTTTTACATTCAAAAGAACAACCAAATACAATAGTTTAGGAAAAAAACTCCTCCCCAATCGGTGAGAACGTCTTCTGCCATCTGAGAGAAGAAACGCACCGCATAAAATTCATACTGGTTTGGTAATATCTCCAGGGAAGGCTGCCGTGAGAATACAATGGAAGCATAAAAATAGCAATGTTGTCATAATCACAGAATTAAATTAGCTTGGGACATAATTACCATGTTTGTTTGTTGTTATGCCTCATACACACATTCATATTTAGTACATGGCCCTCAGTTGATTTGATAAACAGAACGGGCGGATGCAGAGTGTGGTGTGGAGTGTAGTAAGTAATTAAATCGCTCATCTTCTGTCCTTGTGTGGCTGCTCTCTTGCCAGCCTTGCGTCAATCACCGGCATCTACATGCAACACGTCGTCTTGTATGCTTGAGCCTTAGCCGACGTGACACTAATTTATGCACTTAAATGTCACATGGGAGCAGGGGGATTGCAAATGCAAACTAAGTAAGTTGAAATTGGGCATTTGTATTCTGTCCATTCTGGGATAAGTAAGTTTTATTTCTTGGAGAGTTACAGTGTCTCAGGCAGTGGGATTTCTGTTGGTGGGAATGAAATCGGATAGCAGTGTTTGTGTGGACTGGTTGTGAAATTGTATACCACAGTCGTATCTAAATGAGAGGTCCTTGTATTTCATTCAAGATGCATTTTTTCCATACTATGCCATACTTCTGCACCACTATAGTTAAGACGAAATTATCCTAGAAAGCTGCTCTTACTATTTTACATTTTCGGGAGTTATAGCTACTCATTGGTTTTCTGATTTAAATTAAAAAAAAAAACAACCTGTATCTAATGGAAAGCATTAAGATTAACTGAATCATCCAATCAGTTTGGTGCTCAGATGGTTCCGGTCTGAAGAGGAAAGAGGGGGAAAGCAAATACTTTCCCCCTCTCCCGGCAAAAATGGCAATAATACATGAACAGTCCAAATTTGGGAGAAAATATTGATTCAATTTTTTTATAATTAAACTGAAGATGAAAAGATTTCCCATAGTCCACTAATACAACATGTTACTTTAAACATTTAGGTAAAAGGTACTGTCAAAATGTATGAAACTATCTGCATAATTTCCTGTTCTATTAAGGAGGGAACAAGATGTAGTAATTATACACATTTGGTTGAAATACCGTTAATGGTAAATGGCCTGTATTTATATAGCGCTTTACTAGTCCCTAAGGACCCCAAAGCGCTTTACATATCCAGTCATCCACCCATTCACGCACACATTCACACACTGGTGATGGCAAGCTACATTGTAGCCACAGCCACCCTGGGGCGCACTGACAGAGGCGAGGCTGCCGGACACTGGCGCCACCGGGCCCTCTGACCACCACCAGTAGGCAACGGGTGAAGTATCTTGCCCAAGGACACAACAACCGAGACTGTCCAAGCCGGGGCTCGAACCGGCAACCTTCCGATTACAAGGCGAACTCCCAACTCTTGAGCCACGATCGCCCCAATTAATAGCAAGTGGGGAAAAATGCCTCTCAGGGAAGGAAACATCAACAACAATGAACTAGCTGCTAATGACCATCTAACATCCCTTAATGGCAAAGGCTGATATCTATATTGACTACATGGAGCATAGAGCCACAGAGGAGCACTCTGTGATCTCCACCCTTTTCCATGCTCTGATTGCAAGGATTGGAAAACTTCTTTAGGACCTAAACCTATTTGATCAGTGTGTTACGTCCAAAATATTATACAGATAAAACCCTTGAGAATGACCCCAAATCCACTTTTTAAATTGTCCTCTAGTAAATAAAAAAATAAATCCCAGGCACAGATTCTTCTGTTACTCTAAATCTTAGACAATAAATTGCTGCAGTGGAAAAACTGTGATATATTCTCTGATACTGATGCATAAAGTAGGTCATAGAAAAAAATCCTGGCAAATAAAAACAAGATTTTTATTTTACATTGCAACACTTGGAGTGGGTTCCTGTGTTTAAAAGAGCTTAAATTTGCTTTTCAGGTGAGAATAAAGTTTAAGTGGCTATCTCCTGTACTTATAAAGTTATGCGGGCCCATAAAATCTGGAGAAAAATAGTACTTTATATGTACTTTAGGGGACAGTAACAAAGAAATAGTTATTGTCTGATGCTTATTCTGAGGGAGTCATGTGGACTGATTGATTTCATGGAATGAGGCCGGAAACAAATACTTTTGTACTTTTGATACTTGGAGTACATCCACATACTAACATACAGCATACAAAAAGGAACTCTGAGAGTGATCATTAGTGTACGCAGTCGACCTGTTGTTTTACCTATTCGTCTTCCAGATATGGATAGTCTCCTCATCCACATTGTTGTGTTTCAGCGCTTGCTCATCCAGGAAGTCGAAGAAATATTTGACAGCTGGTGGGACCACTGCCCCAGAGCACAGCACGCTGCGGAAGAAGTCATCCACAAACTGCTGCAGTGTTCCCTGAAAGGGGCCACAAATAATGTGAGACAGGGCAGAGACACAAAGCGCAGCCAGAAATACCAGAGGCACAACTATTTGCAAGGAGAGTATAGCTATTCAAGTTTTTACTGTGCATTTTCGGCTCATTCCAAAATAGCTTTAACTTGGAAAAACCTTGGTTTGTAAAGCAGAATTTTACTGTTTAGTTGGTGTAACAGTGCCCTATTTACTGTAATAATAGGGCATAATAATTGCATAAATGTTTTTTTCTTGTACCTTTACGGAAAGGAGTCTTGTTAGATAGATCTCTGTAATGGCTTTGGTCATCGACTTGTCCTTTATGCTTCCTCGTTTAGATTTGGTCTCATCCAGTTCATCTGTTGGCCTCACCAAGTGAAACACTTTATCATCTTCCAATAAAGCATTTCCTATTGGAGGAAAACACTGGTGTAAACTTTCTTTTGACGATTCTGCTTCTTATTTATTCATGCACATGCTTACAGAAAACATTCAGATGATTAAAATTAAAACATGAGAGGGTGTGTCTACTGAATTTGAATGAGACTATCCAAGAAGAAATGCTAAACCATCAAATACTCTCAAATGTACATAAAAAAGCTGAAGATAAAAGGACATACTATTTCTGCATAATCTCAAAGCGTGTTATACATAAAACAACATGTATTAGCATGTTAATTGGTCGTGGGAATATGGACAAAAACCCTGGAGAAACAAAACAAAAAGGCAGGAACTCTCAAGTACACATTTCATCTGTGTCCTTCTGGGTTCAACACGTGTGTGTTTATGTGCACGGTATGCGTGTACTTAGAGATACGTACGCTCCTCGTGGTTTTCCTGATTCTGGTCATAGTTCTGTTGCGTGTGCTGCACTTTGGACAAAACTAATGTGGCGTTATCCCGCACCTGGAATGTACAGTCAATCATTTTGTTAGATGACAACACACACAATGATGCAAACTTAACACACCTTTGAATTTAATAGCTACTGTGACTGTGGTCAGCAGTGCCTTTTAGCACCCAGATCTAATTCCTAATCAATGCGAATGAGCGGACACGAACAGTGAGTCTTTATTGGGATATTTACAGGCCATTTTCTTTGGCGTCAACCTATTATTGACCCCACAAATACTGTGATTAGCGCTACCCTGACACAGCCAATGAATCTATAGGAGCAGGTCTGTTGTCTAAGAACAACAGCGAGACAGCAGGTAGGATGAAAGAAACTCGAGCACCTTTAAAAGAGGCGGATTTAAGTGGCTGAAAAGCAGAACAGGTAGGGGATATTCACGAGTGACCTTTATTTTCTGTGGATCAATACAGTGCCAAGAAGATTTAGTGGCATTCTGTCACCACTGAGAGCCAACAAGACCAAACAAAGAGAAAGCTATGGGACTCGCAGGTAAGAAATTAAAATTTGTAGGTGATAAAAACAAAAAGTGAAGAATTTTATTACAGTGCTATTGTATAGCATATTCTTTGGGGCCAACATTATCGTAAATGATCTATCTTGAACACCTATACACTCCATGAAAGTTAATGATGAAATCTTTAAGCAGCACTTTAAGGATAAAAGCTTTTTTTCTCTTAGCTTTTACACAGCTTAGTAGTTACTGGCATAGAAAGGAGAGTGAAAACTCTGTGATGGTTGTTGGACTTGAACTAAAGAGTCATATAAAAAGATAAAAGGAAGCTTCCAATGTTATCCTTGAGAACATATCGCACATTTACTTTCTCTTGCTATGGTATTTCATACATATTTTATAAAAAAGAAATCTTAATCTTGTTTCCTCAGGTAGGGTCACATGTGAGCTGTTGCATGACTGTAATTTTATATGGTTTGACAAAACATCACATTACAATGTGGCTTTGTAAGCAGAAAGCTGTGTCCTTGCCATACATCTTGCTAATTTTTTTTATTGCAGAAAATACTTGGAAGAAAAAACTAAAATGGCTTAATGTAGGATTGCATAGAAAGACATAACCAAGAGAAGAGACTTCTAGTATGCAAAGATACAAGTATCAGCAATTTATTTTTACCTAAAGGTAAGTTTAAATGCTTATATATAAATAAGTATTTATATGTATACTATTGTTTATACTGAGAGATTAGGTATAAATTGGTGGTAAAAAAGTAAGGTAAATAAACATTTTGTTATTGTGGAAAAAAAAGAAAAGAAACACATATAGAAACTCTACATATAAATTACATTATACATTCGAACTGAATGCACATTAAATGGTCATTGATTTACATCAGATACTGAACCCCAGTCATTTGGTTTTGTAATTTCAATTCTTATTACTCCATAGTAAATTTTTGCAGTACTCACGTTGTAGTGTGCCAGAGTATTGATGCGTTTCCACCTGCCTTCTTTCTGGGAGGTCAAGTCCAGATCCGACAAAATCTGGCCCGTTGAGCCAGGGCGCCACTCTGTGATGAAGGCAGGATGAGACAGTTATTCAAAACGCAAGTTATCTCTGCTGTGGGAGTAAAACATTTCAAATAAAATACTTTTTTATATTATTTCAATTACTTTTATCCTGGGATGCGGCTGTCCTGTGGTTACACTGTAATAATGTGATCTTTAACAAATGCAGCTATCTGCTCAGTTATCTCTTGGGATTTAATGATGCATTTATTAAATTCGCCTGTTAGCTATATGGCTGAACTCGGGTGAAGAAGTCACATGTCAGTAGTTTCTGCATAATTGAAACATAATAGAAAAGTTTGCACCCAAACACATTCTGCATAACTGAGCCCACCACCGTCTGCATTTCATTTACAACTAAAACCAAATACAAGGCAGTTAGCCTGAAAGAAAATAGATCTCTGCTTATCTAAAATGTATAAAGGAATGAGATCTACAGCGTGCGTGGGAATAAAAAATGACTTTGAAGTTAGAAAATGTCTGTGGAGCTTTAGCCTTTCAAGTCACTCCCCAAGGTTTCTGATTACAGTAGTGAGCATAGCTTTGTTTAGGGATGAACGATTTCTTCATGTTGCTGACAATGAATAAATTCTAAGCTAAGTTGGTTTCTTTTACTCCACAAACTGAAATAAAAAGCTGTTTTATTAAAATAATAAAATATACTGAATACATGTGAAATGAAATAATTATTCACCCTCTCAGATAACTCACTTCTCATTTAATTATGAATTAATTTCACTTAAGACTGAAAAAACAGTTACATTATTTATCATTACTAGACGTTCCTGCTTTAGTTCATCTGCTTTTTTTTAGGTGGCCGTCATTTACTCACCCAGGGTGACGCTGTCGACTTTGGGCCGCTGGGAGTATGGCAGGTTCCTGTACACCTGCTCGATGATCTTCTCTTTCACCTGCGAGATGGTGTCACAGTTCAGCACCTTGACGGGCGTAACATCCGGCCCCTCGCCTTGAACCAGCACTTGCAAGGTCTGACAAACAGAATCGCACATTAATACCTCACGCTGATAACGCGCACCTACGTTAATAAAATACAAACATGCAGAGATATTCAAACATGGTCAGAGCACCCAGGCACCCACCCACGCCAAGTTCTATTTGGATGTTGTTGTCACAGCAACAGGGCTTTATAAGCACACAGGCACACACACACATTGGTGACACCTGACAGGACTTTTGGCCAGCTAATGACCAAAGCTCAGCAGGAGCCAACTGACCCGCCTCGCCTCTCACATCCAATTCTGTTAGAAATAACTGACCATTCAACGCTTTCAAATGTGAGCCAGGGAATACACTCACAATGGCAACCCTATCAGCCCAGCTGCATATAAAATGCATAAGAGTAGCACACTGTAAATTTAAGCCAGTAGGAAGCAATGCATCTGCTTTTGAAATCTGTCAAGCGTTTTTTTTCCCTCCTCCCTATGTAATTCAATCACAGAAAGCAATCCATCACAGAAGGAGACGTGTAACTCACGCTAATTTGATAATTGTCCTCGACAACGCCATTACCCATGGGTCTTTTTATTTGTGCTGACTTTAACAAAAAACAGCTGGGTTCATATTAGCTTCCATTACCGAGACACAATATCAAAACGAGACACACGGGCATTTCCTGACTCCTGAAAGCTGACTAAATGGACGGAGAGCAGGTGCAGGCTGCGAGGTTGAGGGGAGGTTGTGGAGGTGGCTTGTACTCCATACTTGTTCCCACTTGTAGGACTTTAACCTAAGCCACACATTTCCCTGCTACGCTGGATTGTGTTGGCTGTGTCATTTCTGAGCTGAGAACATTGACACTGAAAATGGATGTCACACAAAAGCGGGCAGTCGCCTCAGGGCTTTTTTTTTTTTTT
>NW_024582465.1:359381-376005 GCF_018398535.1 Haplochromis burtoni
GGGGGGGTTACCACGGCAACTGCACAGTGTGTATGTATTGCTCACCAGGCACAAAACACCATGCAATCTTGAAGCAGAGTGTGCAGTTTTTATGACGCTGAGTTTCTGAATTTCTATGACTGACTGTGAGGGGTGCTCTGTGTGTGTTTGTGCATGTGCATGTGTGTGTGTGTGTCTGTGTGTGTGTGTGAGAGAGAGTGAGTGAGTGTGTGCGCGTCGATCTCACCAGGACAGAGTACTCAACGTCGTCACCCAACAGGCCTGTGTCATTGAGGGTGTATTTGGCTTTCTTCACTCTGACATCCACGGGGCCTTTCTCAATCTGGTGCTTGATGGCTTTGAACAGTTTGTACAAGGGCTCGCCTGCAGAGTCCTGTTACACACACACACACACACACACACACACACACACACACAAACACAGACACACAGAGGCACACAAAACCATTTAGCTTGACACAGCTGTTGTAAAGCAGCTAATTGTTGTGATTAGCAGCTTAAAAGTCAAATAAATTGGCACTTTCAACACGAGCACTAATGAAAGAAATGCAGAAATCCATAAAGCCCACAGTTTAATATTGAAGCATGCGATCATACTTTTTTTTTTAAATAACTGATAAAGTATATTCACTCTTAAAAAAAATGTATTGAACAACATCTATATTTTTCAGACCACCAGTCTATACCATAAAGTTCACTGTAACATGGAACAGCTACTAAAATCAAAACATATCAGAGCTGCAACCAGAAAATATTCAAATCAAATCAATCTCCTGTCAGTCACTGCATCATTTCCAGTGACCCAAAACTTGCATTACCTTCAAAAACTGGTAAAGGCAGATTGACATCCAGTTACACAGCATCCGCTCCACCACTGTCTCTGACCTGAAAAACATATTTGTTGAGTTATTTTTACTCTTATTATGAATATAAAATGTATTTATTTAGTGTAAAATACTGCATATCAAGAGACACGGCATGAAACAGACACCAGTATAAATAAAGGTATTGGGCCACACCTTTTAATCTTTGAATTCAGGTGTTTTTTCAGTTCCAATAAAATCAAGCCATGCAGTCATGTGTGTGAAAGAAAGACTTCACTAAATTCAAGCATGGTACTGTAAGAGCATGCCACCTTTTCAATAAGTCACTTTGTGAAATTTCTTCCCTCTTTGACATTGCATGCAGTAATAAATGATAATATTGTAAAGTGGAAGCATTTAGGAACCACAGCAACTTAGCCACAATGTGGCAGACCGGAGCTGGGCTGCTGACTGCTAAGGTGCACGCTGACTCAATAACTGCAGAGTTCCAAAATCCCTCTGGCATTAACATCAGCAAACCCTGTGCACAGCGAGCTTCCTGGCAGGATTTCCATGGTTGAGCGCCTCCTGTAGGTGTATCATGTATGCAGCCCAGTACTTTTGTCTATATAGTGTTTGTTGATAAGGGGAAAGCCTACACTACAGAGCCTCTGAAGTTGCATAAAGTGAGCTTATATATAGTGGTGTGGAAAAAGTGTTTGCCCCTTTCCTGATTTCCTATTTTTTTGTATGTTTGTCACACTAAAATGGTTCACATCACCAACCAAATTTAAATATTAGACAAACACGAGCAAACACAAAATGCAGTTTCTAAATGAAGAGGTTTATTATTAAGGGGAAAAAATTCCTGGGGCTGTTTTGCTGCCTCGGGACTTGGAGGACTTGCTGTGGTAAATGGAACCCAGAATTCTGCTATCCAGCAAAACATCCTGAAGGAGAATGTCCAGCCATCTGTTGGTGCCCTCAAGCCGAAGACAACTTGGGTTCTGCAGCAGGACAATGATCCAAAACACACCAGCAAGCCCACATGTGCATGGCTTAAGAAAAACAAAATGAAGACTTTGGAGTGGCCTAGTCAACGTCCTGACCTGAATCTGATTGAGATGCTGTGGCATGACCTTTGGCCCAACCTTGCTGTTAAGGTTGGCCCAACCAGTTATTAGGTTTAGGGGGCAATCACTTTTTCACGCAGGGCCATGTAGAGGTTTGGACCCCCCCCCCCAAATTATAAACACCTTAATTTAGAAACTGCATTTTGTGTTTATTTGTGTTACGTTTTTGTAGTATTTAATTTTGTTCAATGATGTGAAACATTTAAGTGCGACAAACATATAAAAACTAGGAAATCAGGAAGGGGGCCAAGACTACTTCTTAGCGCAATATGAAAAGACTTTCTGACATTCATCATTTATTTACAGAATAAATAAAGGCTTTGATAAAAAGCATAGTATAAATAACTTGCATAACCATTATTATATTTTTTTAAAATCATCTTGTGGGACTTTATGGGCCTCGAATTATATACAGCTTGTCAGTGTCAAGATATTTTTATTCAGAACTCATGTCATTGGTCATTTGACAGATATCCCATCAAAATGTCAACTATCCACTGGTGATGCTCGCTGATGCACATAGCATGCCTAATTAGATATCTTGTATATAAGGAGGTCTGTTTTGGCACAATGGGCTAATCAGCATAATGAGCTTCTCCATTGGGGGATAATTAAGATGTGTACTTGCATAACAGTCAGTCACAGCGTGCTTAGGCACAGGGAATAGTTCAGATCACAAAACTGCCCCTCAGAAACGATAAGCAACTGTGCCGTCAGACAAGTGTGTCCTGCTGAGGGAGGGGAAGCAGCAGTCAATGGATCACTTGACCTTGACATGATCATTAAAAAGATCAAAGAACACCAAAATCTGGAAGCTTCGTTTCTTAAGGCTATTTACTTCAATCAGATTAATAAGCTGAATGTTTATGGACTCAAATTTCACAAAGAAATTCTGAAATTTTGCCCAGGAAGAATATAGCGAACAATTACTATTAAAACAATCAAATCAGTGACAGAAAATAACTCACCAGTATGTGGTCAGTTTTTAAAAATACTAATTATTGTTAGCAAAACAATAATTACTTATAATTTCACACCAACACCAACCACTTAGCTGGAAAGTCAAACTAATAAAATAGAATCTGGGTTAGGGTTACGCTGGCTCAAGCACTAAAGCTGATCTTTTAGTTACAATCAGCAGGGATAAGAAGGTGAAGATGACAAAGACGAGATGAAAGAGAAGAAAGAAAATTGTCCAGCACATTTTACTTGGATTCCAATGAGGAAAAACAAAAAAGAGAGGAAAAAACAGAAGGATGAGCAGATGGAAGAAGACTGGAATAGATGGAGCAGCAGTCTGGCTCTTGATAATGGACTACAGTAAGTCTTTACAAAATTCAACAGAAAACATGGCAACAGAATGAAACAGTCCGCTGCATTCTGAACTGAATCCCAGTCCGCATCAACTGGTTCATATCAGTGCCAGAGTTGAGCGACTCTGATTCAAAACTGCAGAAAGAGGACATTTTAACATCTCAGAGCAATTACTGCTAAACAAATCTAAGAGTCCATCCAGAAGAGTGGCGCCGAGAGGCTAGACTGAGGCAGCAGCACACAGAGCTAAGTAGGTTAGCATGCAAAAAGCAGGTATTTACTGTTACAGTTTTGACCTAGAAAGATCTAGAAAGAGGATATGAATGTTTGCACCAGATTTCAAGGCACTGAATGGGAAGCAAGCACCAAAACATTTTGGATTCATGCTATGTAAAAATGTTGTGCTAATTAAGCCTGAAAGCAATGCAGGAGAACGATTAAGAAGCAACAGAGAGTTGGACCACACTCACCTGCGCAGCATTAGTTTGGGGTTCTTGCTGTTGACATATTCCTCCATCAGCTCCAACAACAGTGTTCTCATAATGTCAGTGTAATATTCCAGCTTCCCATGCAGAGCTACTGTTAACAGGGAGGCAAAGTAAACCTTGGCCCTGGCGTTAAAGTCATGACTGCGCTCCAGAGTACGGATAAACTGCAAAAACACAAAAATCACACACATACACACACAGAAACAGGAGGCAAATGATGAGGTGAATTAATCATCGTGATGAAGCACACACAGAAGCAAATCCAACATAATATGCTTTTAAATGATCAAAAGACCAATGCTAGTGAAAATTATAATTATCAAGGTAAATTTAGTTCTGCCCTGTAAAATACTGTGGCTTAGAAATGATACCAATTAGTGGAAGAGGAATCACCCCACAAGTGCAGTTAGCACCTCAGAGGCTGTTTCTGTGCCAGCAATATTGGATTAACAGGAATCTTCACACGTCTCCCTCTGCTATGTCCTCTGCCTCTCGCTTGTATTACTGTAGATATGCCGCAAAACTGTAACACACTACAGTGCTCAATTCAAAGGAAGGGGGCGGCTTAAAGTTAGAATAGATCCTTAATCTGTGAGGTATTCAGCCCATTTTAAAAACACCATCAATATAGTATCATACAAACATTTAGCTAAGTAGCTCAAGGTAATGGCTGGAGCAGACCTTTTCTTTTTTTTTTTTTTCAAAAAAACAAAAAAGCAAAAAACCCCACACACATATTATCAGAAATGCTAGTGAAAAAGAAAACCTCCCCTGCATTTACCCTGCTGCCTTTCAAGACTATTTTCTCCCGTCCTATTACCACAGCCACCTCGTGACTCCTTGTGCCACAAACCTCCACTGTCGTCTAAATACATATAAAAGAGCTGTATTGGTGCATTCAGTGATTTACCTCTTTCATTACACAAGGCCACTTTAGTTCATTCAGAAACAACTCCACAACTACATTTGTGATTTTCTCAGTAAATCAGCTTATGCCTAGAGAGTTTATGCAGTGGTGCAAATCTGGCAAGCTCAGAGGAAATTGTTGCAATGCTGCCACTTTTGCAAGTCAACTCCATTTATGGTATACAGTATGCTACATCTCATGAATTAATAGGCCAATCTTTATATCTGTCTGTCTGTTCTTCACCCTTCTCGACATCTGTTCACCCACTGTGCTTGAAACTTGATGCATGAGGACTCTGGTATTGATGGTGCTCTGATGGGTTTGGATTCACTTGGATGAGCAGTTGAAATAATGCAGTTTAGAAATAAGCCTCCAGTGACTGACATTTATATAACATATGAAGTAACATTAGTGATTACGTGTCTAAATTTAGACTGACTGATGTTTCATAAGAGTCTAAATCTGTGCTAGCTGCAAGCTGAGAGTCTTTTCTGTGAGCTAAATGTTAAAGTCATAATGCCAAAATGATCCAAGCTGCATGATATTTAGCAGGTATGATAGTCTCACATTACTATCATCTCATGTAATGTTAATTAGCATTTGCCATTTAGCACTAAAAACAAACTACAGCTGAGGTTGATAGGAATGTCAATATTTTTTAAGTACTTCTTATTGTGTTAGTCCAAATTAGTTGAAATATTCTTTCTGAGCTGACTCTAGTTCAAGAGGAAAAGTCACTGGAACACCCAAGTTTTTCCAAATTATCCTGTGGGGTACAGTAATGTCTGTGCAGTCTCTCAAGCAACCGGCATCATTTCACTCAGACAAGCAAATCCCAGACTGCTGGTGGTATTATTAGAGAAGTTGGAGGGATCACCAAAGCCATCCATCATCCTAGAACCATAAATGTCTTTGTAAAACTTGATAGTGATCTATTTGAAGTGTACCAACTGACTCTGACATCCTCAGAGTCCTGGTCCCAGTGAAGCTAAAAAGAAAGCTTTGAAAATCTAGATGTATCCAGCATTGTTCAGTGTTTGGTGGTTTGATTTTGCACAGTTTTAAAGGACTGCAAACTCTCCGTAAGCAGGCATTATCGGTCCGAGCTCACAGCTGACAAGTTGATGATGCGTGTGCAGTATAATTACATTAATGAGGAATGTCTTGGAGTTCAGGAGGTTGGAGAACTGGTTGAGAGACTGAATCACGGTGGCCTTGCGAGCCTCTGGTATATCTAGCTTCCCTGTGATCATCACATCATTGGCACCGTCCTTAGAGGGCAGGAAGAAGACTCGGTCTGTGTACGTCTTGTAGTCCAGGAAAGGGATTCGTCCCTCATTCAGGTCATTGGTGTGGTCCTCCATCTCAATCATTAGGTCTGCGAGAAAGAAACAAAAAACACCACATGGTTTCTTTTTAATAAGCAACTCTTGTCACTTTCACACTGCTCGTCTGTCTCAATTACGATGCTGCAAGAGGCAGAAAATGGAGAGCATTGCCAGGAAAATGATTTCAACAGTGAAATATTGTTTTCTATTAATGTTACTGCAAAACGGCTTCTAATAATGATGATAAGATGACATTGAGTGGGAGAATTTGTGCATTTAATCAGAGCTATGAACCAATTCATTACTTTACAGCTTCTTAGAAACACGGATCCTTAGAGGGACATTAGCAATATTGTGACGCTTCTGCACAGCTGCACAGCTTATACCTGTGAATTCCTTCTTGCAGCGGTCTCGTACACTCTCCTCCAGGTTCTCAAGCTGGTGTTTCACCTTCTCATACTCCCTCTCTGCCTGCTGACTCTTCCTCCTGAAAAGATTAAACACACAAAGAAAACGCATCATGAAAATAAGGTCAAACAGATGAATGTTAACTTGTTGCAAAGAGTTTCTTTTCTTTTGGCCACTAACTTAGCTGCAAGGTATCTATTAGTTCTTATTACGCAGTCGCTGTTGGTGCGCTCCTAATAATTTCTTATGAATATGAACATATTTCTTGGAACAGACACAAACAAAAAGTCGTTTTTAAAAAAAAACAAACAAACTAGCAAACACAATGCAGAAAAAGCTGGGACTGACTGGAGAAGTATCTATACTCTTAAAAAAACCCACAATCAATTGTGTGCTCCTGCTGCATAAAGTTAACCTAAAATAGCTCAATTCACCTGTAGCAGTAGACAGAGATAGTGATGATGAGCAGCATGGGCACAATGACAGCAGGGATGATGATGTAGAGCGGGAAATCATTCTTCGTCTCGTATTGCACCGAGTCGACCACCCACTCCCCTTTCCCAAACTTGATCTGTAGAAAGAAAAAATCTTATTATTTGCACAAGCTCTCCACATTTTAGCCAAAGTCAAAAGCAAAGACCGGACGATACCGGGGAGGAAGTAGAAAGATTAAATCTAAATGTGAATAGTTTAGATTCCAACCGTCAACTCGGCTAAAGCAGCTCTAGGACCTTAAAAGTATTTTTAAAGTATGTATGTTCAGGTTGGTAGGGTTGCATAAAGAGGATAATTACATAAACGTACCAAGTCTGACACTTTATCAACAGCAGCAGATACCAATATAGAAAAAGCTGGATTATAGTCTAGCGGTGTCACTTCTTTAAGCAGCCGCTGACATATAACAATAAGAATTACCCAGGGAGAGGTATGGTATTCATCATAGTTGTGGCTTACCTATAATTACAGGCAATTATAGAGCCTGTAGCTACATGAAAATTGTTCAACCAGTGGAAAAAAAATTGGATCTCAAATTGTATAGAAGATTTGCCGGGAGAAGAACAGTAAAGGTTCATGATGCATGCATGCTCTCATCTTCAAGTCTGTGTATGGATCTGCAATGGTCCATTTACTCAAGTACTTTGCTGAAGTACACAGTTGAGGTACATGTACAAGGATAAAGACCATGGGCACGAAAGATTTCTTTGCTCAGTTTTAATGCTGTATTTTACTCCACTATCCATTACCGTAATCTAATAGCCTGAGTAGTACCCAGTGTCCTCTGCCTTCATTCGTATCATTTCCTTATTTATTACAAACCAAACAATATAATTTTTTTAAAAAGAAAGAAAAGAGCCTACTAATTTGTCTATGATTCAAATAAATGGCTAAAAAGAAGCTTGCTTGTGTGTAACACATGACATAGAGCAGTATAATTATAATAAACGATTACACAGAATCCAAAAGGAGCCTTTATCCATTACAGACCATTATTTTGAGTACTTAAAGTTCATTCTTGAGATATCTTTAAAACTTTAACATACTAAGATTTTGAGGCGAGTACTTTTATTTATGAAGCAGTGATCTTACAGTGTTGCATTAAAACGTTCACTGAAATAAGTGATCATCAGTCAGGACTCATCTGTTAGTGTGCTCTGACCATTAGCTCCAGATTCTCCGACCCCGTCTCTCTGTGCTGATGTTTGGAGCGAGTAGGAGCACGAGGCGTGGTGGAAGGTGGTTCCAAGAACAGCTTATCATCTTGAAGGGTGTTGACCACACACTGAACGTCGCCTACGAAGGCTTGTGCTTCTTTAGTTGTCATCGCTTTGGAGAATCCCCGACCCTGCAGGGGGAAGAGTGAATGCGAGGCTCTAAGGGCAGTGACTGAAGTACATGGGAGAGAAATTAATTAGACAGATCCTACGATGAGCACTGAAAACATTATCGGCAGCATTTTATGAGTAATGGGTAGGAAGTGTGCTGTACGACAGCTCCTTACTGCTCCAATATGAGCTAAAAGTAATTAAAAAGATAAAGATTGGAGTTATTGTAAGCACCTCACTCTCAGTAATTTCTTGAGATTTTGCAGCACACTTGTGGATCTACAGACATTTAATTATTCTAATATCGGCTGGAAGAAGGTGAAACCAGCTTAAATTAATCAGCGCCTGAGTAACTGAAAAGGTTTTACACGTTTTGCATATGACTTTCCCCACAAGTGAGTTTATCAACAGAAACTTTGAGGTGGTATACTCTGGGAGCTCAAAACAGCCATAAAAATAAGCTATAAGAAAAATCGATTCATTTTCTGGCTCAGGCTTCTCAGTCGTTTTTGTTTGTTGCATATCTTTGCCTTTTGTGACAATGCTCTACTGCACTTGTCAAACAAAACAAGCAATGTGAAAGTGTCACCTTGGACTTTTTAAAAAGAAGAAGTGGCACCCTTGAGAGGTAAAAATAATGCTACAAAACACGTGAGAAAATAAATCCATGATGATGAAAAGATTAAAAGTGAAAGAAACCGGGTTTTTATTTACTAGCTCATCTACATACTGTCTGATATCGAGAGCACAAAGTGTCAGATTAGCTATCGTAAAGATGAACATTTATACTGTGGCTAAAACAATAATGTGTAGTCGTGGGTAGACTTGGAGGGCTTTTCAACCATTTGGCTTAACACCACTTAAAACAAAGCTTTGTTTAATTGGGGCCCCTGCCCAAAAAACACTACATGATTTCAGATAAGTGTTACGAAACTACTTTTTGTGTAAACACTTGCACGTGCGTTTTCTGGTGTTAATCTTTTTGTGACCCTGCAGTGTTTGCCATAAAACAGTTTTACAGCATTACACTAAAAGCGTGTTTATTATATCATAAAATGAACATTTTTTTTAAAAAAAATCTTTTTTGCTTCCAAGCCAAAGCGTTCACTGAGCTCAAATGACAAATGTGCAGCAAATGCAACTCAGCATCTTTTCCATTTTTATCCTCAAGTCAGATAATAAGACAGTTTGTCTTAATTAGGACACACAGCAGACACCGACTCTTCAGGAAAAAAAGGGAAAACATAGTACTGCAACTGCATTAAAGTGACCTTGTGGTTGTACTCACAGTAACGATAATCATGCTGTTCGCAGTGATGATCTTGTTTTGTAGATTATTGAAGCTGGGGTTAGGGTGGTAGTGAAAGGGCTTCAGCTCCTTCTCCCAGTTGTCCAGCTTGATGACTGTTTTCAAGTGCTGGTTTAAGGAGCCGTTTACTGTTGGAGACTGAAACTGGATGACTGTGTCGTTCTTCTCATGGGCAAGCTGAGTTGGATAGAAGGACAGTAAAGCGTTTTACAAATACAAGCATGACAAAAAATGCAGGAAATTACAGCATGGAAAATATGGAGCAGCACTAAAAATAATAATGCAAACACTGGGCGTTACTGGAGTGAATATAATACATGGTAATAGACTGTGGGGGGGAAGAAAAAGCTTGTTTTGGTACAATGGGGAAGGTAAAATGATGTGCGTCTTTTCAGTCATTCTATTAAAATCTCAATCTTCAATCATAGAATGAGGCCTCTGATGAATCATAACTCACACTGAGTCACTCCTCCACTGCCTTTCTATGCTTGTTTGTGATTAACTGGACTGATGGTGATATTTCTGTCACTCTCATTGTTTCGACACTACGTGCATGACAGCTAAACTCCACGGTTCTACAAGTAGGTAAAGTTTTCCAACAGAACAAAGCAAAGGCGTCAAAATGTCATTATTAATACATAACAGAAAGACTGAGAACACACATTTTAAGTTTTCAGACATAATAGTACCGGTAATTCCTATGTTTTGGTATCTAGTGTGCAGTGTAACAATGTAGAATATCCTGTGATTGGGACTCACCCTCTTTCTAAACATGTCAATAGGTGGTTAGGAAACATCTGGACTGTAATCAGGGTGTCATTGTAAATTCAAGTGCCAAACTTCAGAAAATAAGGCTAATAATTAAGTTAATAAAAGGTGTTAATTTGATATTTGTTATTTTTTCTGAAATATTTTGTCTTTTAAATAGTGATTCACACAGGGCTAAAATTGGTTTAGAAGTAGAATACAATAGAAATACGTGTAAAACTACCAATTTTAGACACACTCACACCTTTCCGCAGGGACCGGGTTCTCTAATGCTTATTGTGAGCAGCTGAAAGAAGAAGCACGTCACAGAAGTCTCTGGCATAATATCAAAACCAGAATTTCTTCAAATTCTCCCCTTCACCTTTTAAAAATCTTGCAAATTGCCCATATGAAGGCATTTTGAATGTATATTTACACTCACTACTATAACATGCCAAATCTGTCCGTATACTCCTCCTACACAATCAGGATTCAGCATCCACATGTGGCACACAGCTACATGTTATCTAGATTAGATTTGACAACATTATGTTGCCTAGCAGCCACCTACAATCAAACTGCAAATGACCAACTTTTTGCATATATGCAAATATAAAACTTCATAAAAGCATTGTATCATTTTCATTTGACAGCAGTAGCATCTAATTTGCATCCACTTAATTTGACTATTATGGCATCTATTATGACAACATTACATTGCCTGGCAACCACCTGACCTGAACTACAATTGCATTTATATAGTAGAGGAAAAGTAAAGAACTCCAGGGGACCCACAAAAATAGTTTACTCTATTTAGAGACTGTATCAAAAATGTAATGTTGAATAAATCACTGCATTAATGTACCTGAAACAATGAGATCTGAAGGTATATGAATTAGTCCAGTCTTCAAAATAACTTTTGAATGTTATTAACATTATATAGATTTCTATTTGATGGAACAAATATAAATCCATACCAATCTTTCACTACACATTTAACATCGTGGGAAGGTGTCTGGCTGACTGTAGCACACTTTTGTTTTTTAGACAATGGAGTCCCCATAATCATACATACACATAAATGCATTTTGCTGTATATAAACATTAAATCAGTCCCATATTTATCTTCTAGATAAACAAGTTCTACCAACCCCTTTTTAAAGGAACTTTTCTCAGTGTGATTAGGTACATCACTTTGCCAACAGCACAAACAACACTGTACCATAGGTATGTGCTGGATCTTTAACATGATCCATCCATTAAAAAGTTATTTTTGTTGGCTCCATTAGGTGTGCAACAGTCACATTTGGTATAAATAAACATTTTGTAGCAACTATTTAGTAGGATTTTCTGCGGTCCAATCAACTGCGATTTAGAAGTCTATAAAAATCCATCTAGGTTGTAACTACAAACATATGCTGCACAGACTCAAGGACTCTCAGGAAGTTTAAAATCCAAAATAAGAACTAGTTGGTCTTTACAGAGAATAAAACCACACACAATAAATAAAGTTCAGGTCAGCAACTTGACCTAGAAATCTACATGTTTTTAAATATATGCCAGCAGCCATAATGGGTCCTCATATTTGGGTCTGGCTCAGAGATGGACTTAAACCAAGAGAAGCTTGTGAGGCTGACCAACCAAGGTCTTTGAGATAACACTTTACATCTACTGCTAGTTTGTGGCAGCCAGAAAATTATTTTTCTGTCCCTTGGTAGCAGGGCCATGGGACTTCGCTGGGACGGGAGTAAAATCGTGAAGAGTGAAACAGGCACATAATCTTCAGTAACCCTGATTCTGGTTTAAAATCATTTCCTTTAAATTAAATGAACAAAACTGCTACTTCTTAAGACTGCTCAGTACACTGGAGGGCAGACGGTGGCAAGCTGTGTGCAGGTCCTTAGAGTTCCCTGGCACAGTCAGTCCTACCTGATTGGGCTGGACGAGGGCCATAGTTACATTCTGGGTGAGGGTGAAACATTGGTGGTAATATCTGCAATCCTACAGGTTTTAGGGATTTATGGCTCAGGAAGTGACATGAAGTATTCTAAAATCTCACTGATCAGTGGCAGCAAGGAGGAGTGGACATGTGTGTTTTGTTTATTGTTGTGTGTTCGTTTAATTGCAATGCTTCACAGAGTTTGAATGAATCAAAACTAGAGTTGGGGTTCATGAGAAGTGGGGGAATTGAAGAGTGGTGGTACTGTGAGAGAGGGAAAACATGGGAGAAAAAGCAACATTTAGGAGAAAGGGTAAGAAGATCTAAGATAATGACTGTCAGAGATGCATCAGTGCATTGACTCAGATGAAGATACGGAAAATGAACAGGAACCTCTGAAGCCGACCAGTTGCCTCCCTGGACCTTCATGATTGCAGTCTGGATTATGTCAAATCCGGAGCCGGTTACCACAATGTTCCTCCCTCCACTAAAACACACAAACAAACATATCTATTCACACCAAAAACACAGGAAAATACATATTAATCAAATGTATTCCCAGCCAAACAAAGACGAGAGCACAAGCTCACAGGACGACAGACAGTTCTTAAAATGCACCTGGGGTAATTTTCACTGGAGATGAAAACAAACTGTCGTCTGTTGTTTTAGTCAGTGTACCTAATCGTGTGTCAGAATTGCAGCAGAAAAAGCAAGGGAACCATCAAATGCATCAAGTTTCAGCAATTATCAAGCAGTTTGTTACAACACCAAAAGCAGCAATGGTTCAGCCAGTTTCAGCCAATCACAATTAAATGCACGCACGCACGCACACTCAGCAACTCTTGGAGGAAAAAATCCTAGATCCTAGTTTTAAACACAAGAAGTTTAATGACATTATTAAGGTTTCCCAAAGCTTCAGACAGAAATCTGCAGGGCAAAGAACAAGGCAGGTAAGTTTCTAAGTGTTCAGTTTTCTACATACAGAACAATCCTATTTGCCTGTGTCACTAATGTCAACTTAGAAGCTTTTTTCTTTCTATTTTAAAGCACATATTCAAAAGTAAAAGTCAGCCTGTGTCTTATTCTCTTATTTTTGGCCATCAAGACAGTAATCAGAATGGCATTTTCACACTTCTGAGGTTTACAGGTTGGGGAAATTTGGACTCGCAAAATAACGGTGTTAGTCGAGTCAGAGAGGGAGAGTTTCTTATCCAACTATGAATTTTTGATCATACCTACTCAGTAAGACCATATGTATGTACAGAATGCATTTAGTACTTGGTCATATTGGTCTTATTAGGTAGATATTTCAGATACTTCAGAGTGAATATGAAAAGTAGATCCTTGGAATTCCCTTCAGCAAAAAAAAAAAAAAAAAAAAAAAAAAGGTAAAATGAAGGCAGTAAAAAGTACAACATGTAACAAACAGACAGAGTGAATGTCACAAACACCATGACTGCATACTGCTGTGTTAAACTGACCAGACAAAGCTTGTTTTGGGCTGGTGATCCTGCACAGTGGGGTTTTCAACAAACCGAAAGGTAGCCGGGATGCTTTTTGTGGTTCTCTTTCCATACTTCATTACGACGTCGAGAGGGTCAGAGGGCACTTTATCCACGCGGTATTCTCCTGTCCTGCAGGTGATATTTTCTCCAAAGTGCTCCCTGCCAAGACAAGGACATAGCTCAGTACTCGCTGGCTGAAGGAGTGGGGGTGGCACAAGGTCACTGTGCAGTGGAAGCCAACATGGCAGCAGGCTGACAGCTTGTTAAAATCTGGCTTTGCTGCTTCTCTTGCTCGTTATTTTTCCGTTACCTCTGCCTAAAATGTCACCGTGAATCTGTTTTGACAGAGCACTGGTGGTCACAACAGTACAGGAAAATTGTAAGAGAAAAAACTCCCTCCTCATTGTGACACTAAAGTTTAGGTCAATTCAATTTTTTGCTTCAAGAATATACACATATATAAAAAAATCAATTTATGGACTTCAAAATGTGCACAAAGCAGAATTTGCATAGAATTAAATGTCTGAATAACAAGTAGCTCTATTAACTAAAGAGGCTGAATTGAAAAAGTTTGGCCTGAATGAGAATTATTGTAAAAAAGAAATCCTTACACACTGCAGTTCACCCCTCCGATGGTAACCTGGACATCTTCCTTACTGCCAGCATTCAAAAATAGTCCAGAGATTGTAATGAGGGTTCCCCCTGCTTTAGGACCTCTATTTGGCATCACCTCCTCAGGCATCGGGTCCTAATGAAGGGGAGAGGGTGTCACCAAATGCCACCTTAATACACACTCATATTTCAAGTACACACTAACTACTGGCAGATGCTGGCACACACTAGAATAACACACACAGATACAGCTCCATGTCAGAAACATTGCTTCTCAGCCTGATCTAACCCGACCCACTCTTTCAGAAACATTCAGACACACAAACTCCCACAAGCACCACATCTGCCTCAATTTGCTGAGCAAACAGTTAGGAGGAGCACTCCCCTGTGGGGAAGCTTTAGCAGAGCCAGAGATATGAAAAGCCAGTTAAATAGCTACGCTGTAGCCTCTTAGAGTATTAAAGTGACAAAGGGAACGGCTGCACAGCATCTGGTTAAAGAGGAATGCCTGCACATTTTGACTTACTGTACAGTAAATTACCACAGCAATGTGCATCTAGGTGCCTAATTTACTGTTACATTTAGCATGTTTGGTCAGTCTTCTTAACTGTCATGCCCTTGGTATGTTTTGATAAGAGTTTCTCTGGAGCTAATAAATGGAAAACATAAAACAGTCCATAAAACAACAAAATCAGCTGAAAGCTTTTGGATGAGTTTAATTTCTCAATAAGAAGTTGTACAACTCAACAGATGACGTGCAGCTGAGGACAGTGTATATGTGTGTGTTTGTGAGTGTGTATGTGTGTGTTTGTGAGTGTGTATGTGTGTATATGCATTTACCCTGTAGGTGAAGGAAACAGAGGAGGTTCCTCTCTTCCCTCCATTCACCTCGATCTCAACCTGTCCCCAGTCAGCTTTATCAGCAGGTCCAATCTCACACACAACTCTGATCAGAACAACAGAAAAAATAAATAAATTAATAAATAAACAAAAATAAATGCTGGGACTTGACCTGGAAACTCAAAACTGGGTAAAGAATTATTTACTGTTTACATATTAAGGCAAGTTTCAACAGTTTTATGATGGTAATGTCCACTCTACTGCTAACAAGTCATATTTTTAAAATGACTTTTTTTGTAGTGAGAAACAGAATTTTACGTTTTCTCTGAGTCATGGCAGCGTGAGAATGAAGCTTCACATTTTTAGAACAATGTCATGGAGAACGTTCACTTTTAGTGCACTGCAGATGTCCGGCTGTAGACGTGGAACACGTGAAAGTTTGAAAAATATATTTTTATGTCAAATTCTATTGTTTTTTATATAATATATTAATATAATTTTTATAGCTCCTTTGAGATAACTATGATCAAAATTGCTATGTATGCTATTTTAAAGATTTTTATCTTCCACTATTAAATATACACAGAATCACATTTGTTGGGGATATTCATGCTGAGGATCCATCAAGCACTACAACTCAGGAGTTCCTCTCTTTAAATCTATTGAACATGTTTGGGGCCCTACTCACACATACTTGGTCTTAACTTATGGTGTTATCTTTGACCATTTGCACATAAATTCATTTGTTTTCTTGTAACTCGTACTTGTTTTTTCAAAGTTTGTGTTAAGCGCAGGAGCTTCATTGATGATTCTGTTATTTTCAAGTTTTCTTCTTTTTTAAATTTTTCTAATTCTTCTGATAATAATGTTGAGCTCCTTGCTGCCACCATTAATGAACACTACCTTGCCATTCTCAGTCAGGTCGCTCCTTACAAAACTGGAAATAACTCTGAACTTGTGGCCTTGGACATTCCTTTTAAAAAGCAGAGTAGCTGTGGAAGTCCATGGGTTGGGTGGTCCATGGTAAATATTTCAGAGAACTTCTTCACTTTTATAATAAGGCAATAAAAAAGCTAGATCCTCTTATTTTAATAATAAACTGTAATAGAATAATCCAAGGGTATTATTTGAAACCGTCAACAGGACCTTTGCATGTTCTGTTACTTTCTGATTGTGATTGTTTATTCAGTCATTTTGTAAGTAAGATGATGGTCCTGAACTTCAAAAGCTCCTCGGGTTCCTCCGCCTGTAACAATGGTGCTCGGTGTCCTGAATCATTTACTTCTTGACTACATGACTTGACTACAGTAAAAGGCAAGATGAAACCTCATCATGCTCATGGTGACCATACAGTTAGTTCCTCCTTCTGTCCTGTCTGGGACTCTCACAAGCATTGGTCCATCATTGCTTCATTAATAGCTCATTGAGGTAATCCTACTTTAAACATGCTGTTGTAACTTCTTTACAG